>NW_022639542.1:612136-670720 GCF_010583005.1 Odontomachus brunneus
CAGCACGGCTTGAGTGGTACACGCTTCCGAAATGTTGAAGAAGTGCGAGAATGGGTGGACGAATGGATTGCTTCGAAACAAACATCGTTTTATCGAGATGGTATCGCCCAGTTGCCAGAAAGATGGCAAAAAGTTGTAGAAAGTGATGGAAAATACTTTCATTGAAATAATTTAAATAAATTTTTTACAATAAATGCTTTTTCTCAGTATTTTTTGGGCGGAAACTAAGTTAAGGTCCTAATATATACATAAAATTCGGAAAGAATAGTATAATCGTGTTATTAGTGATCGTCTCTACGTTATCGACATTTTTTTCACTCCCTAATTAAAATTATATTTTGACTAAATTAAAACGAAATTAATTAAAATTTAATTAAAATTAAAATAATTGAACATACGTATAACACACGTTGGAATACGTTAAAAATATACGGCAAACGCGTTAAAAGAAAACGACTTGCCATAAAGGTCGCTTGAACGTATTATACGTTAATTCTCCTTTATTTTTCTTACGTATAACACAAAGTTACAAAACATTCACTGGACAAGCCATTTAGAGTGTTTCATGGTCCGTCGTATTATATGCACGCCGTGCAAACTAACGTGAAAAGCTTGTAGTAATGCACATGAACTTTTGTGCACGGCATAGCTTTCACGTTATGCTACATTATGTAACGCCGTGCTTCACAGAATAAGGATGAAGATGCGCTCACCACCAACACCACCACCAGCAGCGGCACAGCGCGAAGGATCGAAATATCTATACGCGGCATTAACACTCACATTAGAGGACGACTTAAAAGCACTCCCGACGAAATAACGCTTGGAACGGAGATTTTTAGCGAGCGGACGAGATTTGGGGCGGAGGGAATTTATCGAAAAACTTGCGACAATCCCGACGAATTCGCAAAGTTCCGCTCGAAGGCGTAGGGAAGAAGAAGGGGATATATAGCATCCATTTGACTACGGACAAACGGATGCGGAGACATTCATTCCCCGTGGCCGGATTTAACGGCAGTCCCTCTCGAATCCATTTTTAGGTGACGAACCCTACTAGTAACCAGGGTGGAGAGTTACTCTCCACGAAAATAAAAAGTTCGAAACTGAGAGAATAGAACGACGACGAACTCTGGCGAGCGGTGGTCGGGCGAGGCTTATTGAAAAACTTTGCGTAAACCTCAAGTAAAACTTGGAGGCAAGCTCCGGAAAGCATTGCGCGCACACAAAAGTTCGTTACCAAGTATATAATTAGCGTTCCCGACAATTCCACCGCAGTTCCGCGATCGGACCGCGTGATCGTCGATATTCGAGATTAGCGTCCCTCTCTCTTCTCGACTCAAGAAATATGAGAGACACGTCTGCGTCTTTGCGGCGGGAAATAAAATGTTCGCGCGACGCTCCCATTACCGTGTATAATTTACATCGGTGAAAAATGAAACGGGAGAAGACGGAGCGTCGAGTCGTCGACGCGCTTTTTATCATTGCGAGGAAAGAAAAAAATGCAAACAAAAGTGGTGAGGAGTACAGACGGCGTTTTTCAAGCGCGGCCAAAGGTTAATAACGGAATCGTGGAAGTGCATTCGCCATACGTCGGCTTCCGCGCGCTCGATGCTCCACTTACTATTCTTATAATGCGCGATGCACTATCGCCGAGCACTTATCATGGTAAGTATTAAGCATTCGGGCACAGATAAGAACTGGAACGAGCGCGACCACATGACACCGCTCAACTCATCCGTGAAACTGGGAAATATTAACACGCACGGGGGGAGAATATTATAGTTTTTATTCTAATTTTTCAAATTTTTTTCCAATTTTACCAATGTTTCCATATACCATATTGTATGTTCCATATAAATATTACAATTTTTTAATTTTACTATATTTTCAGTGATGCAGAAATAGATTGTCAGTGAGAGAGAGAAATATCTAAAAAATATAAAATATTTATTTTGAATATTAGTAGCATATTGGTTTAAATCTCTAAATTCTTTTATTCTGATAGAATGAACAATTCCGTTTTCATGGAAAGTTAAAGTTTGAAAAACACGTATATTTGACAAATATTTTATAAATTAGTATAAATGAATATGTTATGTATAGTACTCAAACACCGAATAAATATTTCTTTATTTTTTAGATATTTCTCCTCTCAGTGTAAGATCTGTTTTGCTAAAGAACATAATAAATGTTTTAACCTTTCACTTCCTAAAATATAAATGGCACATGTGAAATAAAAGGATAGTCAATTACTGCAGAATATTAATCTATACCCCTTGGTAATAAAATTTTATGATAATTTTTACTGTAAAACTCTTCCTATGTGACGAACTTAAACATTTAAACTGTAACACGATGTATTTGCATCGAAATTAAAATTTATCAATTTTATGTTATTTACATGTCATTTCGAAATTTATAAGATTCCAGAATTGGACTCTCATAATAAACAGTACACAAAACGTATGTTTCCAATTAAATTCAAATTATTGCAATAATTCGATAATATTGCCGAAGATCAGCGACCTCGAAACCACGCTGTAAGACGGGCTAAATCGTTTAATGGTAGATTTACACGGAAAAAAAGAAAACTCAATTTGTGCAGCTGTATAAGGACCAGATGGAAATTCAACGACGTGAAATCAATGTTTCTGTTACCGCAATTGAAAACGCTTGTCTGAACATATAGCTGTATTAAAACTTGATCGCAAAACTGAGAACGATTGACTGAGCAGAAACCTCCTACGAAAACCTTTCTGTTCCTGCAACCGTGCGAGTCTCTCATCTAGTACCTATTCTTTCTAGATAACGGAAAATTCAGTTACACTACATGGAGAGAATATTGTAAAAATTACAATACAATTTTAGTGCTCCGGGAATAGATTGGCACTGAAAATTGGTGAAAATTATATAATAAAACATAGTAAAAGTGATCATAAATACAGTAAAAGTTATCATAAATGTAATAAAAATTATTATGTTTATGATCATTTTTACTATGTTTTATTATAAATTATTATATATTTTATATTATTAATTTTCGTAATAGTGCCAATTTGTTCCCGGATTATTAAAATAGTTTTGTAATTTTTACTGCAATATTTTCTCTCCGTGTAACGGCGATCGTTTTTCCCGTGTGAGTGAAACGTACGTGACAGAAGCATGAGGATCGATAACATGTAAATAACATGTTGCTTTTATATCTTGATATCTAGAAATATTAACAATATAAAATATTAACGATAAAGACTAATATCTCCGATTATTTCAGGACACCCACACAGCCGATGACGGCGGGAAGTTTTGGAAGCTTTCCGTAGACGAAACTAACGACGGTCATGTTAAAACTGTGGACCATTGTTAAGCCAGAAATAGATTTGACTCGCGTCGAGAGAGAAGACGGCTCGAGGCTTGCCGACGGTTCTCAACCAATTCCGCGCGGAGAGACGGTTCTAAATATAGATCGGGATCGCGATTAGGTTGCATCGAGATACGTGGCTCCGGTTGCAAGCGAGCAACGTATAAATCTGACGGGTAAAATTCTCGCGCACCGTATTCGTATCAGCAGCCGCCGATCGTGCGAGTTCCTCGACAGGAAATTACAATAAATAGTATATCCCACCTGCCTCTCTCTTTCTCTCTCTCTCTCTCTCTCTCTCTCTCTCTCTCTCTCTCTCTCTCTCTCTCTTGCAACGCATGCATCGATTTAATTAAACGATCGTGATTGCAGGAACTTCGATACACGGTGATAAAGTCACCGTTTTATCCGCCGGAATCAACGTTAACATAGTTAATCTCCGATACTCTCGACAGTGCGCGCGTATTAAGAGCAACGTGTTCCCGCGTTATAAACGATCGAAAACGAAGAGCCCTTGACGCGGAAGTTACTGAGTGCAACAAAATTACAGAATTTAATCGCTGATTCGAATCCAATCAGATTGTACAGATTCTAAGACTTACTACATGGAATCCTCGCCCGACACAGCTATCAAGATATTCGACGTGGTTTTTGAATATCAAAAAATCGTGACAAGGATTAACACTGCCTGACATGTTCTTGTGCAGAGATGTGTCCAAGTTCGTCGAGGGGAATACGCTATTAAAATGAAAGGGCGCAGCGGACATTTCGTACGTCAAATTAGCGGAGAGCTTCTTTTCGTCGATACTTACAAGGCGGAAACGAGGGGGAGGTCAGCCGGTCTGACGACTTTCCGAGTCTTGCCCCCGCTCCAATAGTAAGGGAAAAACGTACGCAAGAGCGTACACTTTCTTTGTCAGTAACGATCGGATCGGATGGGATCGCCGTGGGACGCGGCAACGTCGGCCGATTATGCAAATCGCAACGTTACCGTTAAATTGCATCCGCCGCGCGACACTAATGTCGGACTTTCCACGCTCGGCGAATCGGGAGCGTGCAGATTACGAGACCGGTGTCCTCGATTATCGCATTGCCCCCGACCGATTTTTCGCCTTTTATGACGGCACAGAGCGCGCGCGGCACTCTGTTCGCGCGCGTTCGAAGGAAGAAATGCGGTGCGCAACGAATGTGGAAGGAAATCAACGTTTACACACCCATCCCACATCCGTTATCTCCGCGAGATGATTAAGTAGTAAACGACTTTTAATTCCACACGTCGAACATTACACGGAGAGAATTTTATAGTAAGCATCCTGTAAACCACAGAATCCTGTAATCGAGAAACAGATCGACATTCCGCAGTAAATGACTGTTCCTTTCATTTTTTATACGAGCTATTTGTTTACGGAGAGAATTTTAAAGTAAAAATTGTTGTAGGATTTTGTAATCTCCCTCGAGGAGTAGATCGACATTCTGCAGTAATTTATTATATTTCGTATATGCTACTATTTTAGGAACTAAAATACACTTGTTATGTTTCTAGTAAATTTACTATGTTCCTTAGCAAAATGGACCTTACTGACGAGAGATTTACTCTTGGACTACTAAAAACATAGTAAAAACATGATAAAATTAAAAAGAAAAACTATATTTTCTCCGTGTAGTTCTCTTCATGTGATGATGATGTGTATGGTTGATATAACTCAGTTATTTTGGTACATCAACTACATCAGTGTAGTTGCGCGTAATCTGGTTGTGGCAGCCAGAAATCAGCTGAGATGACACTTACCATGGATATAATCTGGAGCAACGAGATGTTCTCACTGCTGCATTACCAGTAACTCGGCGATTGCTCTGTGGTTGCAGCAACCACATAATTAGTTGTTCCATATTTTACTACTGAATCAGATTCACACGACTATGTTTATGTATGAGCTTACCATACTATTTTCTCCGTGTAGCTTTTCACAAAAAGCAACTGTTTACTCGATTTAAATAAGAGAATTTAAAATTAGGCAAATGTTATTAATATCCACCTATTATTTAGATATTTTTTCTCTCAGTATAGCGAAATTTGCTGTGTTCTTCAGCAAGATAGGCTCTACTGACGGCTTATTTCCGCACTACCGGAAACGTAGTGAAATTAAGGAAAATTTATATGAAAAAAAAGAACTATGACATATTCTCTCCAGTTATGCACTTTTATTCAACGCGTGTAACAGTTATGTCGCGAATTTCTGAATATTCAATTAAAAACCCACGACTGTTCCCTCTCTCTCTCTCTCTCTCTCTCTCGACAGACACTCCGTCTATCACAAGGTCCAAAAATAATCCGGGAAAGCGGCTCCAGCGCGTCACGTTGCCAAATAGCGCACGATCTCTCGCGCAACAATTACTCACGACAGTCGGTCGGTCATAAAAAAAACCTCACAGAAATATACATTCGCGAAAGTGGCCGAAAAGGATTACAATAGCGATCGGTGGGCGCGCGCAGACGGCGAAACGCTCTGGCGCGCCGGCGATTGTTGCGGTGGATAAATCGCGGTCGTCTTTGCCAAATATCCCGACGGCCCACCAGTCTCTCGTGTGCTCGACGCTCTACGTCAGGAAGCACCATATTGAGAGACTACAATTGGCCCTCCGAGCGAGTTCGCCTCTCACGCGGCACAATGGCGCGCCGAGAGTTCCTTGTATTTTACGACAGCCGCGCGCAGCAGCCGAAGGTTACAGTTTACGGTCCAAACATCGACGAGATTCCGGGAAGCTTTCTCCATCCGACACACGGGGCGGGTTCTATCTTTATTCCGACTTTATCGTGCCCGTAAAGTCCGTACGCGTCCGGCTGCGCGCTCTCCTCCTCCTCCTCGCCTCATTCTCTTTCGGCGCACTTGTTTTCGATAGCCAAGTGCCGGGGCATCGATGGACGAGCGGCCGACGAAAATCTCCCAACCTCTCTTTCTCTCCCTATCTCGCAAGCTACCCCTGCGCGATAGATGGAAAACGAGCCTCCGAGCCGTCCGCTGGTGAGTTGCGCGAAAGCCCCAGGGAGAGAGCCGAGTTTACTCTCGCGTGTAATCCCTCAAGCTCGATATCGTATTTTCTATCGAGGCCGACGGCAGTTACATGGCGGTTGAACGTATTTGCACAAATTACACACCGTTCTTACTTACGAACGATTTTCCAACTCCTCGGCCGACAACCCATCAGTTTCGTTTTTGCGCGTCGCGCCAGGGGCACAAAAAATTACAAAAATCAAGATACAAGTATCGATTCCCGAATACATACCTAATTCTGAACATTCTTACTGTCTGGTTTTTAAATACGAATATTTAAACTCTCTCATCGCATAGAATGTACTTATGCTGGGAAAAAAAATATTTGAGGATTTATTTGTGGGATATAAAGTTTATTTTTCTGTAAAATGAAATCTATTTCTGTGAATAAATTTGATATTTTACAAATGAATATTTTCAAGTATTTTCTCCTCAGCGTATATTTATTTTGTATTAAAAGTTTAAATATTTGTGTTTAAAAAAAAAAGGACTAAAATAATAAGAATGTCCAAAATCAAATATCTTATACGATGAAATTCTCAGCGACGAAACAGAGATATTGAGAGACCGCGATAGTAGCATTGAGGAAAGATTTCGCGATCTGCGATGTGAACTTAGAGTGAAAACGAGAGGGAGAGGTGAATAGAAGGGGGAGGGACGTAAAATTAATCGAATTTAGATTCCCTTCCGCCGGCCTGGCGCCGTTTAACGCGAGCACGATGGAAAATAATGTTCCACCGTCTGCGTCATGCGTGACTAAAGGCAAGAAGAAATATTTTCTTGCTCGTACGTGAGTCAGCTACTACCCACGTCGGAGCGCCGTCATCCTTTTGGCATTTAATAGCGTTTTTTAGACCGAAAAAAAGAAGCAACACACTAGATGCGCCTGTTTATGCAAGCAAATTGATTCCCGGCGCCGCTCTACTTAAGCTAGAAATTCGGCTGATGTTGCGACTTATGGAACGAAAACGCAAATTTCAACTATCCTTTTGTTTATCGCGATTCTTCGCGCAATAAGCTTCGAGATGTAACTTTGACACTTCCTACATACAAAAAGATACACAAAAATATCTAGAAATAAATGTAACCTCTTTCAAATATTTCATAAGTTCATCTATCCTCAACAAATCTACCACGAGCCCATCATAAGCATAAAAAATATTAAAAATAAATTTCGTATCTTAATAAGTTTCGTATTTCAGTCAAGAATATTAAATTAAAACAAACATTCAATTTTCTTACTACATGGAGTCTACATAGATAAACCAACTTTTTCTCCAATAAAACTTTACAATATTCTGGTAAAGAGAATAAATTCTTCTTTTGAGTACATGATAATGAGCTTTCCTAAAATTTATGATGAATATATTTTAAGATTATTATCAACAAAATTATTCTTTGATAAAAGTAACTGTTGGTTCAAAGAAGCGAAGCGAACTTAATAATCGTTTTTCTTAGCGGTGGAATGGTTTTTTCTCTGCAGATCTGATTTCACATTGAGGCTGATTTTTCAATATAGAAAATTTAGTTTGAACTCTATTTCAATAACGTGTTTCACGTGTTTAAATAGTTTAAACACAAATCTAAGCTGCAACTACTGTTGAAAAATTGGTCCCAAGTCTTGACTAATTGTTCGCATCATGTCTTGAATTTACATTGTGAGATTAATTCTTCGGCTAATCTGTCGTTTTGACAGTTTGACTTATCATACGTCATATCACATCGTATCATATTTATTCAGACATGGCGCGAACGATTGGAAGGATCAGCGGCTTTTGGCCTGATAGATGTTGAGGCTTTATGATGACTTGGCGCACATATACACGTGTCATGACGCACGTTCGCGGCTAATCATCGTTTCATGTAATTCTCTTGGATTCGTGCGACTAATAATCGTGTCTTCGCGCGTCGCCGGAAGAACTTAGGTGCGAACTTGGTCGATACGCTATTTAGCAAATTGGCCGCCCGCGGCGGTGCATCGTGTATCAGCTAACGTGTGCTTTCAGTCACCGCGGGCGGATGCGAAGCGAACGAGCAGCATTGCCACCAGACGACCCGTGTCAAAAGGAGAACGTGCCCGTCGTAACGTCCGTCGTGGAGAGTCAATCGAACGCGTGACGACTGAGAAATACGAAAACAGGGTCCTCCCCGGCTCGTATTTTCCCGGATCGCCCTCCGCAGTCGTCGCAAAGTATCGATAGGAAGTATCAACGGTCGTGTGCCCGCAGTAACACGTGTCCCGACGACACGGTTGCAAAGGAGTCGACGCGTTCGGCTCCGAATTGAATTATACGTCCACGAAAGTACGAATCGCGCGAATTGTAAGTACCCCTTTTCGAGAAATTTCGCACAGTTCTGGACATGTGAATATGTTGGCAGCATTCGAAACCGTAATTCTGCCGCTGATATCGTAACGTGTAATTTTCATCCAGGGGAAAAATTCGCTTCCGGCGCACACCTTTGATGTCTAATCCGAAGGGAGCAGCTGAGTTATTACGAGTTGGAGCATATGGTGGACGTTGGCACGCGTCACATAATTCCCGAACGAGAGAGAAGGGAGAGGGGAGAGAGAGAGAGAGAGAGAGAGAGTGCTACATTTAGCCATGCAAAAGAGGACACGAGCGGAAATGAACGCTTCGACGAGAAAGTTGGACGTATAAAGGACGTTAATCACAAGCGGGACGCGAACCGGCGATTTAGCGCATTCACTGCGCTCCATCGCGCTCTTCTCGGACGGATCGCGTTGGAGGGCTGTTGACTTTGCAACCCTAAACACGCACTTTGGCTAACGCATCGCATAGCGCATAATAGTGTTTGCTCCCACTGAGCAAACCGCACTACAATAATGCGCGCACAACAGCGATGCGGAATTGAAGAATCGAATGTCACGAGAAGGCTTTACCCGCGTAGCAATCACGCGTGCGCGCGCGCGCATACACGAGAGCTTTTATCGTGCTTTTTCCTTGCCATTTGACACGCTCGACACGTGTGTTTAGGTATGCAAAAGAGAGAGGAGAGACAGAGAGAGAGAGAGAGAGAGAGAGAAAAACCTCGATCGGACGAACGGTTCGCTTCAATAAAAGTCGGACGTACAATGGACGTTGCACGAAAAGGGGTCCCCGATGTCGGGTACTCCGCATAAATCCACCCATTCAGACGCGTTTTACGTAGCCTGTGGGGCTGACCTTCCTGGCCATGAAAATGGGTCATAGGTGAGTACACGCGCGCGGTGGATTCAGCGGTCGCTCTGCAATCGGCGCACGTATGGAATCCTAGGTATTCCATCTCGGACGTGTTTTCGCGAATGCCAGATCCCGCGGACTTCCATGCGCTCGCGAATTATCCCGACCCGGCTTGAGTTATATCCCATGATCGTTAGAATCTGCACCGTCTCGGTCTCCATTTAATGGCGCGGTCAATACGTGCGGTGCCGCGACGCAATAGAAAGTTGCGCATAGTAAGATTAAATTGTTAAAAATTATTAAAAATGTATATGTGGTTCGTGATCTTTTATCGTAATGGAGGATTCAACGAGACTGTCGAGAGAACCGCAACCGTGTACAAAAATTACCTACTGTATCTTACTGATAAAGTGAACTTCTCATCGGTAAATTACATCGATAAAGTTTCATTTTACAACCCAATTCAAGAGAATTACCGAGTTGAAATTTTGGTTCTATATTAATCCTGCAAACACTGTCGAGGATTATAATAAAAAATTTCGAGATACAAACACTACATACCGCGAAAATATTGTAGAGGAATTTACGTTAAAATTACATTCATTTTCACAATATTCTCTTTCTACTTTGAATATATACAATATAAAAAAAATATTCAAATAATAATAATAATTTTGTAGCGAAAGATAAACGTGCATATAACGTTTTTAAATGAATATATAGTAATTTCAATTGTAATCCTGTATAATGCAAGATTACAAAAATTTTGCTGTAATTTTTACAATATTTTACAATATTTTCTCCTTATGCAGATTATTGTCCTGCCTTGGTGTTGAAAATAATAACCTTGATTGTGTTATTGTTGTCTCCACGATGAGAAAAGAAGCGATTATTCATAAGGATTATCTAACGTCCAATTATTTCGATATTCTATCCATATTTTATCTTCAATCTTAATTTCAATAAATTCCGACTCGGGAAATATCGTTCTATCGTAGCCGTATAATGTCGCGAGACAACCCGAGTATCCGCGAACGAGTGCGGCCAGTCGCAGAGATGTCGACTGGCAGTTTATCCGCGAGAAGGTCTACTCTGTCGATCTGCCCCCGCGGTATCGTTTCCTTATATCGTCGCGCACGGAGAAGATTCACGCGCGGATCTCACGGAGGCGGTTTACGGGCCCGGTGGCTGCGTAAAAAGGACTTTAGATAAAAAGCGCTCGCTCTCAGCAGACGGTTACCCGTTACGGATATAGCCCGAGTGAGAAAGATAGAGAGCAGGAGAGAGAGAGAGGGGGGGGGAGAGGAAGAGGGAGACGGGGTAAAAAGAAGAAGAGAAAGGAGAAGAGAGAGTGCGCGAGTGGGACGGGTGGTTCGTATTTTTGAAGCGTCCCATGGACTCTGCCAGCATCTGTCGACGCGCATGAAACAAGCACTGGCACGAATGTGGAACCGGCACAGAACACGGAGAAGAATTATCCGACTGAGGACTGCGTACTTAGGATAACAGCAAGGAAGGACGGAGATATACCCAAGAAAAATAAAAAGTGCAATGCAAAGGGATCCGAGTGTGAGCTAGGGGGAAAAGGATGGACAACAAACAAGTTAAGCTCTTGGCTTTAAAGAGAATACCCTTATACACTTGTTGGTTTAAGAATTCGTCTTTCTCCTCGCGTTTTTTCCCAGGCATAAAGGTATTTTTAATCCGCAGATATACACTCAACTCAATGTTTACATGTATATTGGTCGCTGCTGAATATCTTCTTCTGACAGGTAACACTTTGATGTTTACAATAAGTGAATGAATGAATGCATGCTAAACAGACGTCCATTATTGCACAAGCACTGAGATTGGCTTATCGTGATTATTATGTTGCAACACCACATCGTCTAGAAGGCCGTACTTTCGTAACGCGCAGACTGTTTTCGGCTTGATGCGGAGCAGATGCGTCGTGGTTAGCATCGGAAACACCCACGTTGCAGATCTAGGACTGGCCATCCATAGACGAGCCAAGGCCAAAGCTATCGATTGTTAATTATACGCGCGCAGCCGAGGGCATCGAGAATCCCGATTGATGAAGCGCGTGTAACCTAACGTGTGTGGTTAACGATCTTTACCTGCGCGAATTTATATCCACCTACGTCTTCCTCCTCATGCACGAATCTCCTTCGAGCAATCTGGAGTCGAGAAAGAGGAGAAGAGAAGAGAGAGAAGAGAGAGGAAATAAGATTATTTTAATGAATCCACATTCATAATAGTATAATAAACTTAACAACAGAGGCTACGTCCATGAATCATTATCCCGATCTGATTTTACATCACCGAGGTACTTCGGAACTAGCGAGAGTTTCTTCATTAGAGATACTAATGCATGAAATATAAAGCGTCTGAGAACGGTAATTAATTTCATTTACGCGGCGACTTCGTTAACGAAGTCCGACTGAACTTCTGAGGCACTTGCAAAGCCCGAAGTCGCCCCTTCGCGTTGATGTCTTGTCAAACTCCCTTCGTGAAACCGTAACGCGGTAGAAAGAACGAGATTCCCGATACTCGCTAATCAGTTTATCGATATGAAAGTATACGATTAAGTACTGAGCACTTAAGTATACGATTAAGTACTGAGATATTAAAATCAAGATGCAGCATTGATATCCTGCGTTTATAATTCACACACATACAACATATGATCTCTCGCAGAAAATTTTCTTCGTATTTTTACGGACACTTATTGTATCCGCAAAAGTGTCTAGATGTTCTTGAGGAGAACGTCGCGCAACGTTAAACCGAAGCATCTCTTGTTCTTAGCCATGCCAATTTATGACGCGGATGACGCGCTGGCCGGCACAGCTCGCCTACACACACTCGACCGTACATAACGTTTGTAAAGTTCGGCCTACGCGCGGCACGAGCCTCCTCTTCGTCGTCGATCATTCTCATTGAGCTTAACGTTCTCGAGCATCGCTCCCGAGAGTGGCGTGTGTTTCTACACAGCCGTACTTAAGTCCATGTCGCGCAATTGAGATTTCCCGGTCGTTCTTGAAAGGCGCTATCGATTATCGTGTCACGTCTACCCCCCGTGTCCGCGTAACCGCACTTCAGCGCTAGAGTCTCTTTTTTCTAGAGTCACATGTAATGCGGGAACGAATTGAAACGAATCAATGGAATGGAGAGATGGGGAGAACGGAATATAAACGTCGTTGTCGTTCTTAATGCATAAAAGAGGACGTAAAAATATAACAAAAGAACGAATGCGTGCAAGGTGTCGTTGAAGGGTGAAGTTTCCTTTCTCTCTCTCTCTTTCTCTTTCTCTCCGTTTCTCCGTCTTCATCTCGCGATTCAAATTTTTATCTCACAGTGAACGCGAGCGATAACGCTCGAAATGACGCGATTTCCCAGGTGATGCAGTTGGCGGCTATCTCTTTCTCTTTCTCCCCCCCCCCCTCTCTCTCTCTCTCTCTTTTGCAGCGTTACCCGCAATTTTATGCGGAACGCCCCAGGTGCGCTGCGAATGCACCTAATGCGCTGTCGCTGCGCGCTCGCGGGACATACATTTCGCGCAAATGCATCGCATCATTGCCCATCGCCGACACGTGAGAGCTTTCTTGCTGCCGAACGGGGTGCGCATCGTCGCGTCGCTCGCCCGCAGCAAGAAATTCTTCTGAAGTCGCCGCTGGATTTACGGCGGGCGACGGGTAGAGGGACGAAGCTCTGCGCTCTTCTCCATTACCGGCCGATTAAGCCATTAATTTGACAATGGACCACTCTCTGGTGAGCCAGCGAAGCGCGGGTTTCTCGGCGACTCTTTTCGGGTCAGCCCAGTCGGAGAAATATTCCCCCGTGCAGACTCGCGGATTGTCTTATTACTCGATCGCTAAAGTCTCTTTCGGCCGCTAATGGAGAGTAAACTTCTCGGAGAAGAGCGAGAAGGGCGGAAAAGTGGGAGAGGCAGGGGAAGGGGGCGAGAATAATGTCGCAATTAGACGGTCATCGGGTAAAGTGTCTCTAGAAAATATTTGCAGCCAGCAACGTAGCGTAACTGCAATCACTGAAATTTCCGCTCCAACGTCTATCTATCTCCGTTCTCCATTCCTTTAAGAACCGTTTACAATTGCTGGCAGTTACGTTTTCAAGTCGTGCAGCACTGGTCTGTGAATCTATCGTGCGTCTATTTCCTCCGCGTAAACTCATGAAGAAGTGAAAAAAGTTTTATCAAACTCGCCAGTGAAACTTTTTATTTTCCGCGAATTTGTGCAAACGAAACAGACACACGATCGACCCGCAGATCAATGCTGCGACTTGAAAACGCAACCGCGACCGCACTGTGGACGAGCCTTTATGCGAGCAGGAGCCAATCCAGAATGAAACTCACGTCATATTTTCACGTTTTCGATTCCGATCGGCCGCGCGACCGGACTAGATACTCATAATTTTTCCCGTGGAATTGAAACAAGATCTGTGATACGATGTGTTCTACTAAAAAATGCCGATAACTTGGCGCAAATTGCATTGTCCCGTGCAACTCCCGCTGAAACTATGTCATCTATGTGTCCGTGCCGAAAGGGTTGATGTGACTATCTCCCTTTGTCCAGCCGCCAAGTATGAGCAAATAATTTTCGTTGGGTGCACTTTGTTGTATATATTTTTTTTCTCTTTAGTTTTTTTTACGTCCGAATGCCTCGACAGTCTGTCGGTCCTCTTTCGCAACGCATTTTTCCGGCCCCTCTGAGCACGCTCTCCGGCTCGATGGGGCGTTTTGACGCCGACACAATGAAGAAGAAAGTAAAGCGACGCGGGCGAGGTTTCATTGCCTTTCTCGGCAGCTGCATCACCACCACCACCACCATCGCCACCGACACCGACACCACCATGACTATCTACGAACCCGGTGGAACGACGTTCAATCGAGCGGTAGAGCGAAGCGGCGTAAAAGCGGCGAATTTTTCTCGCACGCCGCAAAATAAAATCCGCCAACACCGCAAGAGCCACGATGCCTGCCTGCCTGCCTGCGTTGCGTATTGCTGCTCACCGATCGAAACAATGCCTCGCGCGACTATTCCTTTATTCCCGGGCGATTTGCGGTATTTTGTTCTGTTGTTGGTACGTGTATATATGCTCACGAGTCCGTTCGATTTTAGATGCGTCGGTACGCGCGGCTCTCTTCGAAGAGAGAAACACAAGGAGTTTAATCCTTTATAGGGCAAACATTTTTTTTTAAATGGTGACTCTAATATTTAACAAGTTTACATAAAATACTTGGATACATGATATATGTGTGAAATATAAGAACGATTGGGCGATGAACTCGGCAGGTTTTCGACCTCAAAACTGTACTTTTTAAATTTCGTGGGGTGCAATCTTCTTCAAAACAAATGAAACTATAGTGAAAATGCGATCACTCGAAATCGCAGGAGTGAATGTTTCACTCACAAGTAAATTTACCCAAAAGTTACACTTCAATTTCTTTCTGATTTGGCACAAATGTAGAAATACAAAAAATATTTAGATCATATTTTTTCATTTTGGCCCACTTTGAGCTTCACGGGCAGTTTATAACTTTTTAATGTTCTTTAATGTCCTTGTTGATGATAGGAATGAGAACATTAAAAAGCTATAAACTGCCCGTGAAACTCAGAATGAATCAAAATGAAAAAACATAACCTAAATATTTTTTGTACTTCTACATTTGTGTCAAATGAGAAAGAAGTCGGAGTATACCTTTTGGGTACGTTTACTTGTCAGAGTGGATTCTGACTCGATATGAGCGAATGTTTCAATCGATTAGAGCGAATATATTTCCTTTGAGGATGAGATATGCAATCCGACATAATAGCTTTAATATTTATTAGATCCAGAAGCGACTCCATCAATAGTCATGACACACGAATATGCACACACATTACGCGTAATCGAGGAATTGCTTTGGAGAGAAAACGAGATCTATATATAGTAAACGTTAAGGCTATTATGCCGGATGATTCATTCTTCAATTTCGAGTAAAAATATTCACTCGACGATCTAGAGTGGAGAACTCAATCTATATGGATGAAAAACTATTCGAGTTCGAGTGACTGGACGGTCACTCTATTTTACGCGCGCGACTGAAATTTCATTCCAGGAAATGTATACACCTAAAAAAAATATATAATCTCATCCTTAGCGGAACTCTCTTATGACCTCAAGAGAATTCTTCTAAAACCGAAAGAAAAATATTCTAAAAAGAGAAACTCTAGTTGCAAGGTGCTATTTCCTGCAATCTCATATTCTAAGCAAGTACTACTAGCGAAAGAGTATTTCTCTTCTATTTTTCTATTTTTTCTAACATCTATATATTCTGAAGGATCGATGTATGAGTAATATACATGGAAATTGAAATCCAATTTAGTGTCTCTAAACGGCAGAAAACGCATAAAATGCCACTTGTAGGTCCCAAAGAGGGGCTCTCGGTAAAGCTAGTAGGTTAAATAGAATCAACAGAGGTTGATGTTGGCTTCAGAGCGTCCAACGAAGCGTTAAATGGAACATTGAGGTCGAAAGTAGAATCAAAATTTGGACTTAGGATCCTCTTGAGGCCGTACGTAAGCGGATTTCGCCAAAGATAAGATTATATATTTTTAGGTGTCGAGAGTACACACACATATACACGCTCGCTCGACAATAAAGCCCGCTCGGAGAGCTCGCGGTTGCAATTACGGTATAATTAGTTACGGGAGCGTTTCGACTATCGACGGAATCGTGCCAACGACCCGAGTACGTCATCGACGTGCTAATGCAATCACGATAATAATATTCATCGGGATTGCACCGCACCGACCGGGCTACTGTAATCATAGAACGATTTAGTAAACGGGATACGGATCGGATCGTGTGTGTGTGTGGAGCAGCGTCGTATGAATAGGCAACGTCCTGAGCACAATAGATGCTTCCCGCATTATTGCCTGGAAGCAGACAAACGCGCATAGCCGTAAGATTCGGTAATCCTTCTACCGGCGTCAATTAACTCCGTCGACGAAAGCACGCTTTGCAAATCCACCTTGCGCGTTTGCGACGGCTGTATGACGTTACGAATAGTCAATATTAATCTTTGCTTGTCGACGTGTCATTGTGGAATTTCAATATCTATTAATATGACATTCCGGCCAAATGATATCGTGTGAAAATCTCGCGCAGCGCGATATCGCGCTTTGCCGCGGACAGCGAGGTCTTTCGAGCGAATTAAATCGTCACGGCGAATATTCACTGTTTCGACAGTGGCGCGAACGCACGTGAGTCTCTAAATTGCGGGCGAAACACCGAGCTATCCTTCTCTCCTGCGGATGACGCGGCAATTCAGCTTCACGACGCGAAGGATGACGGTGTGAAAAAATGCAATATCCCGTCCGTGACACGCGATGCGGAAACGGCGTTAGGTCACACACACCGGCCCCGCTACAATTTATCTTTGAGCGCGCTTATCGTGCCGAGAGCGAAGAGGGTAGGGGGGTATCGGGAGGAAAATTATTAATAGAACCGAGCGTAAATCGAAAATGGTAATGAATTTCTACCGATGGGAGTCTCCTCCCTCGCGCGAATCCCTAAACTGTTATCTTGCTTTATCAAGCCACCTATCATTCCTCCGATCCGTACGTGATTAACGTGCGCAAGCGATAAATTCGACGTATTTATGGCGATTTAATTGCCATCGAAATTGGTCGTGTACACCGGCAAATTGATTATTAACAGCGCTGTTTGAGCGGGAAAAGCTGCCTAATGAGCGCAACGCGGAACCATGATTTTTAAAGATGCTTCAATTGCCGACTAATGGCTCAGTCGCATTATGCGGTTAACTCATTCCGGTCTCGTTTTCAAAATAGCTCCCAACACGTGGACAATTCACATCGACCGAACTGACTCGATAATCAATGTTGGGCATTAATCAACTAAAATTTTCTATGACTAAAATAATCGGCAAACCAATTATCGAAATTATATAATTCATCGTTAAATATTTTGTAATATATTTGTAATTTGATCGATCGATGAAATTAATTATGAATTAGTGTGTAATCTATTGCATCAACGTTTGATTAGTAAATAATTAAAGACACCAATAATTGGTAGTTAATTAACAGTACCAGCAATTACTAATTAATTAACCCCAGTAATTGCTAAATAATTAATAGCAAACAAATTAATTAACAGGAAACCTGACTAGAAAAGGGAGACTAGAAAATGTCCTGTTAATACAAACATTCGAGCTTTGTCTAGCTTGACTCCTGTTGAAGCTAGCGAGCTAGCTAGCAAAAAAATCTTGGCAAAGCAGTGAGCACATTAATAGATAAGAATTTTCTCCGACTAAAGCAATCGATAAATCAATAATTAAATAATCATATTTAAAATCATGAATATTTTAAAAATCATTAATACTTTAATCGACAGATAAAATTCATTCATTCATTAAATCACTAATACTTTAATCGACAGAATAAATTCATCACTAATGTATCAATATATGATATATCATTATTAATGTATCAATCACACGTTAAAGTTCGAGTAATAATTGTTTTGCTCAATCAATGAAGTTATTTGTGACTACACGTGACAATTGAGCAATTTTGATGATTGATTCGTCAATTATTTTAGCCAAAGAAAATTTTCATCGATCAATATATTGGTCCTGACATTGGTTCGAACGCATAGACCGTGATTGATAGCCGACGAGAACATTCATCCGTTACCGTCGATACCGCCACTTTTTCTGAATCGTTTCAGAATAACATAGCGATGGTCGCGACGTTGCGGATATCGCGGTCCCCACGCTGTAACGGGCCGCTCCGTTACCGACTATGTTTTACAGTTAACCGGTCCGCGCGATTTGTCGTGCGTTTACAGCTCCAGCGAACGAGCCGCGCAATTTCAAAGACAGGACGTGTGTGTATGTGTGAGACAGAGAAAAGACAAGAGGAGAGGGAAAGAAAGAGAGAGGAGGGATTATAATGGAATCTGCCAAACATAAAAAGAAAAATAGCACATCAACGCGGTTCAAACAGCGACGACGAAAGCAGACGAACGACTTTTGTTCGACGCTCCTCTAACAAACCTTTAATCTTTTGGAGCACGATGGTTTCACCGTGAGATCACCTATTAGAATCAAATTATATCATAGCCGAGATTTTGATTCTCTACTTTCAGCCTTACTGTTCTTTTTAACGATATTCTGAAACTTATAATACAGATCTATTTTGACGCTAAAGAAAATGAAAAGAGAAATTTCGGACATTGGAGTCAAGATAGGAGTAAACTGTACTATTAAACCTACTTTAACTTAATTAAACTAACTTAATTAAACCTACTTTACTAACTTAGCTCCTATTGTGTTATACAATTCAAAGTTTAACATAGAGCCAAAATCGAACTTCAGGTACAATGATCGCAACCAAACTACCGCTCAGTCTATGCACATAGTGATGTACTCTACCGTTGTGTTACTCGCAATTCGCTTTAGTTTGCGCGCAGTTTTGGGGCTAGTTGATATATATGTGCTTTTTTTCAAAAGGAATAATCTCTTGAGCTGTCATTTCAAGCATGTGACATGAATATTTTATTAAAAATCCGAACTTTGAAAGTCCTGCGCTTCAAAGGGTTAATCACGCGCGGAGTGCGACGCGCTCGCGGCGTTTTCTTTCGCACGGACGAACGTGGTCGTTCAAGCGATATAAAGCTAACGCAATTGCGAAATAATGACGACGGGCGCGGCGCTATCACCGCCGTGCCGACGAGAGAGCTCGGCGGAATCGGGTCGCGTCGTGCAATGACGAAGGGTAAAAATCGCGCGTGAAACGCAATTTGAGTCGGCCGCTCGCTTCGGCACAGAGAGGAGCGACGGGCGCATTACGCTTTTGCAACGGAGTCTTTTTATAGGCCGACGGTTGACGTTGTTACGCGACTAATACGCCGTCGATTTTACATCGCAAAGTGGGTAAATGGGACGACGATGCTCTGAAGATTTAACGAGCGCGCGGGGCATCGGTGCGCGCCTCCACGTCGCGAATAGCAGTTCTCGTCTCCGTCGGGCTACTTACACGCGGGAAACGCGAGGCTCTTGTGTGAACGGAGGAGAAGGGTGTCCCCGGTCACACATTATTGATCAAATCGATTCGCGGCGAGATGCTCTTCGCGGGAATCTTGGCGATGGATTTGGCGCGTTAATTGGGGTCGACACCCGCACAACAACACGGCAAATCCCTCGCGTGAATTTCTTTCCTTCTTTCCTCCTTTTCTTCTTTTGTTTTCTTGCAATCATCGTTAATGGGCGCGACAACGCTGAAACTGTGAATACCGATTGCATATCCACACCGATAAGACCATTGCGCGAGAGCAATTAATTTCTTCGCGCGTTTTACGCGAGAGATTCGCGGAGGAGCGACATACACAATCGAGATGCGAGAGAAGAGATTTATCGCGAAATTCGACGAGAAGTCGGCGCGCGGGACAACACGGTTTGCGAGAGTAAAATTGAAATATCAAATGCGACGTCGGAATTCGCGATAAATACGCTAATTTTGCCACGAGTCATTTTTCCGACTCAATTTGTCGAAGCCGCTAATACCGATGTAATAATATAATCGAAACAATAAAACCGAGCCGTCGAGTGACAGAGCCGCTGTAGTATTTATATTATTTTTTAATATATATAAGAAAATCAGATTTTTGCATAGAAAATCGCGAAAGAATGTTCCATATTTGAATCGCCTGATAATAAGCGCTTTTTCCGAGGTTTCCCCTTTCGCACGCAAAAAGAATCATTTCAATATTCATTACCGGCGGGCTGCTATTGATAAATCTCTTCATTTCAGATTCATTTTGCGGGCGGTAGATTAAACTGACGTATTTATAAATGCGCGTGTTCACGAATTTCGGAACATGCATACATTGTTATCCTTCAGATTCATACGTCAAGCATGGAACACGCTGTTTGGCGTTATATCGCGAAATTGCGTCGATCGTAACAAACGTCACTTTTAATACGAGAACTCGTGACATGCAATAATAAGAGCACGAGGCATGTAGATCTGCATAAAGTATTAAAGCGGTGTTCTTTTACGCGTTTTGTACACTATGCAGTATAACGACGTAGTGCGAATAGATTTCATTTTGCCAAGTCGAGTCGCTAATAAAATAATTAGTCGCTTGGTCGTATGTTTCAATCGTACGGATTACGTTACAAACCTCCATCAACGATGATTTCCCGCGAACATGATTGCTGACAACATACTTTTCTCTGCGATGTACGAGCTAAAAGAGATGCGCAACGAGCCTCCCAATATAAGATACAATCACATTCTTAGCAGAATTTTCTGACCTGAAAAGGTTTCCTTTCACTTCTATTCTTCTATCTTATTTTTCTAGAACCGAAAGGGAAGTTTGATTGGTAATCCGAAAATGCCTAATCATGGTAAGACAATCCGCGGGTACAACGTAGAACGTGGAACGCGATATACTCTCGATACTCTCGATACATAAATTACGATTTCGATAGTGTCACTTTACTTCGAGCCAGAGCAAGTCCGAGCCGGAGCAAGTCCGAGCAAGTTCTTCGCGAACGGCAATGTGCAGTTTGTCATCGGTTCGCGCTTTCACAGAACGGAGCGGGGCGGGGGGATAGACGGAAGTCTCAGCGAATCGACCTTCTCCGTTAGACGCCACTCATCGTTACGAGCGAGCGCTTAATGAACAACACGCCGCGACTCGAAGGAGCACTTCAGCTTCTACGTCGACACGGCGGAGAGAGGGTTCGCGTTAATCATCGATTAACAGGCGATCCGTTCGCCTGAAGAGCATGCAAAGACGCACGGCTACGCCGATGACTCAACGGACGATGATTCGCTTTCTCGAGTCAAGACCGGAAATGCGAAGCGCTTCAAGCACGTCACGACGATACGCACGGACTCCTATCGTTGAGCATCGCGTGTCGAGAAAATCTCGAGATTCGTCAGAAACCGCGGATATAACAGTTTCGAGAAAAAAATACGGAGAGAATATTGGTTTTTTTCACATGAATTTGTTTTAATTCTGTTATATATTTCTAATACAGTACAGTACAATACTGTATTTCTAATACCAAAATAGACTGTTAGTAAGTCTATCTTGCTAAGGAACATGGTAAATTCCGCTACACTGAAAAACTCATTTAGTTGAGTTAACCAAAATTTAGTTAAAATAAGGTGGAACAAATGTTTTGGTTGTGAGAACTAATATTTGGTACTTTGAACCAAAAGTTTTTTGAAACGAAAATAAAACAGGTTAGTTTCAGAGAATCAAATCTTTGGTAGAAAAAACGAAATTTTGGCCCTTACAACCGAAACATTTGTTTGACCCTATTTTAACCAAATTTTGGTTAACCGAATTAAATGAATTTTTCAGTGTAGAAACAGCCAATTTTTAACAGTACATTTAAAAAATTCTTAGAATATAAATATCACACATGAAACGAAAAGATAGTGAATTGCCGCAGGACTTATCGACCTATCCTTTATTACAAACTCCTATAGTAATTTTAACGATAAAATTCTTGTGAAGAGACACGTGTTAGAAAAGGACGTGTGCACTTTACTGTGATTGTTACAATGTGACATTTGTACAAAAATGCATAAGTAAAAATATAATAGTCAATATACGACTAAATAAAAGAAATCTCTCTCCTTTATAATTGTCACATGAAATAGATCATGCATAATAGACAATGAGACGCAAATATTTCGCAAAATTTATCATTAATCCGACAAGAACCTGATTTACGATGACTCGCGGAAATTAATGGGGAATATCAAGCACTCGAGTGCCGAAAGGGTCGAGAGCGCGATAAGAAATCGGCGACGGGGGGAGTCGTTGGATAAAATCCGCGGCTCTCGGTACGCCGAAGTACCATCAGTGGTAGCCTCGAGGTCTTTTTGCCGAGATACCTTCACGGCCTGTCGAGCATTCCGAGAAGAACGAGAGAATAACGAGCGTTGCTGCCGCGACTCAACGAGTTCGCGACGTCGCCGCTAATTAAGTCAATATAATGTCCTAACATCACGCGGTGTGATGTTAGGATATTATATTGACACACAAAATAAATGTTTCTCGCGCGACTCATTCTAATTCGCATAGTGACCGGAACGATATCGTCCCGACTAGAAATTGATCCTATGCTCCTGATCAGGTTGATCCCAACCAGTTCTGGCTTGTATTAGCTGATGTTATCAAATCCTTATTATTAATAAAGGCCTGATAATTCTTGTCATTAATAAGATCCTGATTGCCACACGCTGTGTTAAGAGCCATCTACAATAGAATTGAAAATAGGCAGTAAAACGTAAGCAGTAAGCAAATTGACCAATCACGGTCGATTATTACAAAAATAATCGATTGCTGCCAATCCCACTGTAGATGAGATTCCACTTTACATGACTTATCAGAACCCGATAACATCACCTTATACAAACCCGATTGGGATCAATCTGATCAGAACCATGGGATCAATTTCTAATCGGGATAATCTTCGTTCAACGGGCGTCTCGCGTGTTGCGATCGCAAAGATGTCCGATAAAACTCGAGGGACAGGCGTCACGCAGCTCGACGACGAGCGCTTTGCGAGAGCACCTCGGCAGAAGCGGAGAGTAGCTCGGAAGATCGTTAAATCGGGTTTACGATTCGAGGAGGGGGAGGGGAGAAGACGATACACGATGCAGGTTGGGGGATGATGCTATAGCGGCAGCCGTCGACGCTGTCGACCGCTGCGACCGCGAGGAAATGCACCATACATAGCATCTTGTCGACGTAAAGATCGCGCGCGTACGTCTCTATTCCATCTCCGGCGGATGCGATTAACCATTTTCCCACCGCGCGTTACACATCGCGCACGAGAACTCCGACATTACTCATTTGCAGCTGGCGGCTTTTTCATGCAGCTGCGAGCGAGCGCGCTGCGCTTGGATACGAAAGCTCGGCGGATTTAACTATCTCCGAGATTTATGCCGATGATATACGTTTGCAGTGTAGTGTAATTACGTCGTGCCGTCACGTAATTTTATCTTCCCGCGTCATCCCCGAAACGTACTTCCTTCCGTAATATCGGATATCGCACGAGACGCCGATTTGATTTATGCCGCTACACACTGCGCGTCAGAGCCTTTTGCGACAGAGCCGTCGCGGATGTGAGAGGCACAAAGAAAGGGCGAGAAAAAATCTCGCTGGGAAAGATGTCGCATCGCGATAGATTGACGTTAAGGGCGGCGGCTTCTACTCCCAAAATCCGCGACCATTTTTGGCCGTTCGCTCGTGTGCTCGTCCCACGTGACCGGAAAGAATAAATAAATCGTAATGTAAATCCCTATAAATCCTTCGCACTCGCAGCCCCGCCGCCATCGCATTTACATTCAACATACACCCATAAATTTTTATCGACTGCATTGACGAACTGGCGATTTCTCCTCCCCGCCGCCACCATCTCC
This sequence comes from Odontomachus brunneus, assembly GCF_010583005.1. Lineage (NCBI taxonomy): Eukaryota > Metazoa > Arthropoda > Insecta > Hymenoptera > Formicidae > Odontomachus > Odontomachus brunneus. The sequence goes on from NW_022639542.1 coordinate 636,204, forward strand.
CTCCTTCTTCCTCCTGCCCAGCCCTGCCCTGCCCTGCCCTGCCCACCCGCTCGCGCGCGAGTCCAACAATGGACATAAATTCCACGGCGCCCTTTGTCAGGATACTACCGTTCTCGCTCTCGGAGACTACCCTTACACGAGGAAGGATTATTTATACTTGCGCGCGGAGAGCGAATTCTGTGCAGCATAGCTGCAGCCGATCGCGGCGATTCATCATTTAATAATCTTCGTTATATCGGAGGAATAAACTAAGATTTAATGTTCGGGAGCGTTAATCGAGAGAGAGAGAGAGAGAGAGAGAGAGACGCGAGGATGCATGCAGCTTCGAATTTCCCAATGGTACAGCGAAACGATTTTGCGAAATCAGATAAATGATGGAATCGTATTCCAGCAGCGTGTTCGATCATTTCATGAGGAACCTGCACGAACGTCGTCGGTTGTAAATATGTTTTTGAACCTCTCGATGCTAATGGCCGCGGGGATTAATCACCGACGAGACTTTTTCTACGCTTTCCACGCATTCCAAACGTACGCTGCTAATCACGAGATTGGATATCATCAAGCGAGCGAGCCGATTACGATCTTATTTGTAAAAGTCACCGATACCACGCGCGGCAAGTTGCATAATTACGATGCTTACGTCTCGGAAAGGTCGTCGTTGCAAAGCAAATCATGACTCATCGCGTCCTTCGAGAGTAACACGGTATTGGCGCTCGACTGTCAATTCTTTTCGCAACGCAGTTTACGACACGCGACACGCTCAAGAGATGTCAGAATCATACGATTTCGTTTCGACTCAACGACACCGACGCTTTCTCCACGCGTTTCCTTTACCGTTACGTTTTTCGCCGTAATGGCGAGAGCGCATGTCGCTTTAAAGGACGCGAAGATTGCGTCGGGCGTGTGTCTCGTTGCTCACGATAATAATACGACGGGAAATGAAGAAATTGCTGAGAACAAGATGAAAGGGTCAAATATTGTCGCGAGACGCGGGACAACAAATCAGTTAATAATACACGATCTGATGAAACGCGAATTCATATACGGAGAAGAGAGTTTGGTGAACTTTGATTAATTCAATGTCCTATGAAAATACGAACGAACCATAAGTTCCGATTGAAGTTACCGGAATTCTGTTCAAGTTAACAAGACTTCTGGTTAACTTGAACGGTCATTAGTTCTAGTTGACAGAAAATTTTGTCAACTTGAATAAAATTCTGGTAACTTCGACTGGAATTTCCGGCTCTCGTTCATATTTCACCGGACATTTTCGGTTAATCTAATTCCTTTTTTATACACTCTTTGTCATATATACGCAGCTCTTTTTTCACAGTCGATCCGCACGGATTGCACAGTTTTTTCGATAAATACACAAATTTGCTTATTTATCAATTTGCCACATTAAAGATTAAATGGTTCTCCGATGCGCCAGCAATGTATATAATATTCGAGGTAATTAGCCGATGTCATGGCAAAAGGATTACTCTTCGTTAGGAAATTCAATTCAAATTTCGTAAACAGAATTAAATAACATTACAATATTCACTTCTGAATGCAATGGTGCATGAAAGGCTATACATGCGAGTGCATTACTCGCGGGAATTATAAAGTTTCACGTGTGATCGGTGATTCCGCTGCGCGAGTACGCGCAAAACGCAAACGAGAGTCCGTTTAATTATGGAAACTCGTAGCGAACAAGATTTGCAATTAAATCCGACTTATTTCGCAGGAAATAGCGCCGAGATGATCCCGCAACGTACGCACGGAACGTACACACAGCGCGTATTAACTGATTTAATGCCATTCATTCAAATGCGACTCGCTCCGGTCTTACGGAGCCCCAGGAACGTGGCTCTTGAAATAGAATGTCGACGAACAGAGAAATTCCACGCAGTCGGAATTCCCTGAAGGGACGGGGATCATCTCGCGCGAACGAAGAACGAACGTCGCACGCAGCAACGTCGGCTCTTGTACATTGCATGACCATGAGAATACAGTGCACATCGTTACGCGGCAATGAGCAAAATGTATCGAACGCGATGCACGGGCCGCTGCGTCACACGCGGGCATCACGCATCGACTCGTTCATGCGTGTCGAGGGAACAACAATACGTGACGTTAGCGAACTCTGAATTAAAATAACAGGTATATTCACGACGAATCGTGAAAGTATTCGCACGGAGAATATATATTTTTTTTCATATAAATTCTGTTTAATCTCCAAATATATTTCTATATATGTCAAGAGAACAAATGTTTAAAAAATAAAAAGTATTTTTCCGATGGATACTAATAATATATTTACTTGTATTAATATAAAGTAATAAGGCTGTATATTTGATAATAGTTTAAAAAGATATAATTGATATTGTGGATAATAATTATTACATACATACATACATACATATATATATATATATATATATATATATATATAAAGTGCGAATTAAAAGAAAAGTTGAAAATGTAAAAAGTAAAAGGAGTAGAATATTTAGATATTTTTTCTCTCAATGCACATGGAAAAAAAGATTTGATTGAATTAACCAAATATCTGGTAAAAGATAAACGATCCAGAAATTCCGATTGAAGTAACCCGAATTCTGTTTAAGTTAATAAGATTTTTGGTTGACTTAAATAGACTTCGGGTTACTTCAATTGGAATTTCTGGATCATATTCGACCAGATATTTAGTTAATTCAACCAAACCTTTTTTTCCGTGCAGGTATAAATTATCAATAAATTTCGTAAGAAATATAATAAATTTTTTAATAGCATATTTAAGTTTCAAAAATTAATACGTATAAAATAAGAAGATAAAACTGATTTATTTCTCCGAAATTCTGTAGTAAATTTCACTATAAAATTCTCTCCGTGCACTTTGTTAAATTTTTACGAATAGCGTATTTCTCTCGTCCGCGTAATCTAAAATTCTCGAATGTGTAGTTTGCAACTGTGAATATTTCTTAAGCAGAATTAAAATTCGCATTTATTACGTCATGTCCTTTCCTCTATATTTACGAGCGCACGTAGGTTATCTACTTATGGAGAAAATGCTTTAAACGGAGACGGTTTTTCAGCTGACCGCGACGCTTATGGGTGACCACTGAGGGATTAAAATTTCACATGCGTCATGGACGCGAGTGAAACACGAAAAAACGGAGCTCCGCTGAGCGAACACCGCGGAGCGAAATGTCGTGTGCAGTTGCCGTGGACTCCAGTTTAAAAGATATGAATACGCGAACCGACATTTCATTAACATAAAACCACGACAAACATTATGCACGACACCGACAACTGTACGTGCGAGGCGCGAAAAAGCTTGTAAACACACAGCGAGCTCGAACGAACGGCGCGCACAGAGTCCTATCGACTGACCTTGAGACTGCTCCAGAAAATCGCGCGCGTGAGATCAATCGGCTGATGCTACGTATAACGCGATAGTCCCGTTCGATGTTTTCCACCCCTTCCTAGTGTCCGCGAGTACAAAGACTATCATAACCGTTTCAGGGTCATAAACATAGCTCGGGTTCGCAACCCGAGTGAACGCGCAACGATTGACGCAAACAAAGGCAATTCAATCCGACAAAGTCGTAAACGGCTACGACAATCTCTGTGAGACAGGCCTCAGAGGCCGGAATCGAATGAATAGGACACGACGCGCGTGATGGCGCGACATGACAGGTCAATTTGAAACAAGCACCAGCTGAATCGCGTCAAGTGTCAGCGTGAGAAAACCGTTAACGAACAGCCGCGTAACGAGGTGCATGCCGAGAGAGATCTCAGCCTCGAGGTCGTATGCGCGTGTATATATACAACAAAGAAACTCACCCTGACTCTCGGCGTGCGTGGCAGGGACGATGATCGTCAGCAGCAACACCGCCAGGACCAGCAGCAGCTTGCACCGCACCGTCAACGAACGCACAACACCACCGTCTCTTCCGCCTCCTCCGCCGCCGCCGCCGCCACCGCCGACGCGCCGTGAATCCGCGCGCCGGGAATCGCGCGCCATGTTCCTGACGAGTTGACACGGCTGCCTGTCCGATCGCTAAACGCGTTGGCCCCGCGACTCACGCAAACGTCATGACAACGGACGGCACACGTTTCGCGATTCGCACGCACGCACGCTCCTAGCACGCTGGCTTCCTTGCGTCTGTCGTTCGCGCGCGCACACACCACACTCGTACCGACCACCCAGCCCGACTGCTCCGACCGCGCAGACTGTTGCGACACCTCTGGAGTCGGCCGATCACCTCCCTCCCACCACCTATCGAGCCGCCGCCGAGCGGCGACGGAAACGGCCGAGCGCTCACGAACGTAAGCGCGCCATGACGCACGGAATTCAACACGCCTGACTCGCGGCCAAACGTGCACTTTGTTCCCCAATATAGTTTCAATATTTCTGTCGATGCATTCCACAACGTATTGATGGTCCAATGAGAGAACTTGCTTCTCATTAATTTCCGAATGTTGAGTTCTCTCATTGGACTATTGGCTACGTGCTGAAATGCGTCGAAAAAGAAGCTGTTCAAACCGTATTGAAATTAAGTGTACACTTCGGCTAAGTTTGTTTTATACATTTTTGTGTTGAAAGTATAATTTTATTTTAATGCTTATATGCCAAAGGAAGATAGAATGATACGAAAGTATACATGACAAATTTGAGTAAAGAAGGCTTTGCTGGTAAAGAACTGAGTGTACACTCCTTGCTAACAGACTGATATTATTTTTCGAGATTCGACGTTACGGATATCTCTGAGATATTGTATTTTTCTCTTTCTCTCTAATCATCACTGAATTTTTTATTCTCCATTGATAAAACGAAAACTCGATTTTATTATTACTCGAGTGAGTCGATTGTGGCAACAAGTATAGATAAAAGATTCGACACGTCGCGACAAGCACCAGTGATATGTATCACTTGCTTGTCTCGTTATATAACGAGAAACGAAGGAATTGAGCCTTAATAACATACTTACGACACGTCCCAACGATCGCACTTTATTATTTCCAACATTCCCGATACTTGCTTCCACACGAGACTCGGGGTAGAATTTTAAAGTGCAAACATTTTCGAGTGCGCGTACAGAAAAACTGTAATTGGTCTATACGGCGCTTCAAAATATTTGTAACGTCAAATAGATCCAACTTTCTTATTCGACAGACAAGACACGTAAAACGCGGTGTCACCGATATGTTAATGACGATTGTACAATGTGAAAACATTGACCGTGCTCGCGCAATGCACAATGGATGCCGAAAATTCACTTAAAAATATGCACGGTATCGACAAAGACACGTTACACTCCTCTCTCTCTCTCTCTCTCTCTCTTTCTGTTTTTCTGACGGACCGACGCTATCTCCCGAGATTCGACATCGCGTATATCTGTCTCCTTCCCTCTGACTACTACCGAATGTCGAATTCGCAATCAATAAAACGACGATCGTCCGATTCTACTGCTATTCCCGTGAATCGATTGTAATAACAAATGTAAAAGACGCGGGCTCGAGACGGCTTGCGACAGGCATCGATTGCATTACAAAGGAAAGAGGTGATCACTCTGCCTAATAACGTACTTACGAAACGTCCTGACAATTGCACATTGCTATTTGCGGCACTCCCGATACTTATTTAAGCGCGGAACTCACTTTTGACGGACAAAAGACGTGTAAAACGCGGAGCGATGTCGATCGATGCATCAATGGCGGTTACTCGGCGCAAAACGATCGAGGATGTTCGCGCAATGCATGACGAAAGCCGAAAGTTCTCGTTACGATGTGAATATTATCGCACTCCTGCACGACACGCTCTGCCCAATCAGCTTCGCGGATGCCTTATCGTTCGATAGATCGACAATTACTAATAATTCTCCACCAGCTGCATTTATTTCTAGCTACATGTACTTCCCATTATCATTAATTAATCTAAAAAAACGTCCCCACTTTTTGGATTAATTAACAATTATTCTTAACAGTCAGAATTAACAACCATAAGAAATGCATAGCTTAAAACCAATGCGACTGAAAACTTTTAGTAACTATCAATCTATCGATGATAATCGATATCACCCACGGAACTGCGAGGTCTCGTATGATTTCCTCGGCGAGGAAAAGGAGATTTTGCGATCTACCACTAAAATGAGAGAAAAATCAATTTGCAACAACAAGTAGGATTGAAAGATCACTGATATTGTAGGCCATTCTTGAATAATGCTATTTTTAGACGCTTTACGTACACTTGAAAATGATATCGTTTTATTGGTCTCTCTTAAACAAAATCGTATCGCACATCAAATGTTAAGCGAAGAATTTGAGACAGGTTGTGAATTTGTTATTGATCGGAAAAGTCAAAGTTTGAGTTTCCATAATAACGATGTCGAAAGAATCTGCAATTTAGAACTTAGCAACGACTAATGGTTTCTACATGAATATCGATCAAACTTCTTACAAGTCGTTTCATTTAATTCGCGATTACGGTAAGTGAAGATTTCCAAGTCAGTCGACGAGATTTCGCGACGCTCTTAGTCGTCTCTCATTATGGAAAACGTTCGAAAGGAATTGACGAGAAGAATCGTTAACATATGCAAAGCGAGAGAAACACCCGTAACCAAGGATTTAACCTCGTTTTTGGTAACCCGATTGTCAACGCTAACCTACAAGATTGTTACGAAATGTATTCCGTCAAAGTAGAATTTCAATAAGTTTTTTATCTTGAATTTTTTTCCATAAAACAATTCCAGCTTTCCCTGTACCAGCTGAATCCGACGTATCGAATTAAGGAAAAAGACGAGGAGAACAATACGAAAATATTCGATGCTATCACGGAGAGGTTATGTGATCAAAGCAAGCCAAGTCTGACGACTTTGAAAAATCAACTATACTTCGCCAAGCATTATCACGAAAGAGGTAGAAGAATATATGAATGTTATTCTTACCTCTTTTGATCTCACACGTCTTCCACAGATGAAACAGTCAAGAGACATCGATTACGACTGCACCAAAAAACTGGACCTTTGGTGGCAGAAATTTGCGAAACTGACAAATTGAAAGGTGCAAAAGACACGGAAAAGTTGTACCAGAAAATCTTGGTAGTCATAACACTTCTGAGTGGTCTAGGAAGTCCTACAATTCCTTCTGTTCTGAGGCACTTATCATGTTTTTCATCAATCTTCTATCAACTTGATAAACACTCAAGATTAGTGTATCAGTTTGTTATATCGCGATAATTAAGGCAGTGCTATAGATTTCCAGATTACGTTTACGCAGATTATTTGCATATTTACTATGTGGTGTATACATGGTTGTTTTTCATGTAGACAATATAAATCATGTAGACAGAGTATTATATTAAAACATACAAGAAAACAAGTGAAATTGCTGAGACAGTTGCATCTGTCTTGGATATTATAAATACAATGTTCAAAGGAGACAACAAATTGTATGAAATTTTTACTTCATTATATGACAGATTGGTAGATTTAACTTTAGATAAGAGTGTAACCAGAAAATTCTGTGGATTTTAGTTTGTTTAGAAAACAATGTTTACAAATTCGAACTAGTATTCTAAAAGTTAAATATAGACTTTTCTGAATTAATTTTTTAATAAGCTGCACGTTTTTTAAATGACACCCACAGATTATTCATTGTTTACATAGAAGATAACTCATATATAGTTTACATTGTCTACATATAGACGTAGAATATCGTGCAACGTATTTTGCAAGAATTTTTACAGTATTTTCTCGTCTCCGATGTCGTCATTATTTTGAAGTTATATATTTAATCGTCTTGATAAAATCTCCGGCGTTAAGATCGATGTAAGTAACACTTAAAATATATTTCGTGGTAGGGAGGTATCGGTGGCGTTGCAGAGCGTCTTCCAGGCTTCTGAGTTGACTCGCTACGTGACTTTACCGAAACGCGAGAAAGAGGAACAACTGATGGAGCTGATGTGCATAGTCGCGGGTATCCGATTGTTCAACAGGGACTGTCAACGCGGTGGCGAGGGAATCGATGATCGTAAGAGCAAATAATTAATCCGATCGACGAGCGTGCTAGAGAGAGAGAGAGAGAGAGAGAGAGAGAGAGAGAGAGAGAGAGAGAGAGAGGGAGGAGGAGGCAAGAAAGAGACCTCGAAACGATCGTACGAGAGCTCTCTCCTGCAAGTAGTTACAGCGACCGTAATTGCTTTCAGTGCCGAGCATCTTACAAGAGGCTCTAACGAAGACTCGCAACTCTATACTCGAGTTGTTAGAGCCGTTAATGGCCAAAGTATACAAGTTCACGGCTGCTGTGGAAAACGCTATCGCGTACGCATCATCGACCGACGCTTCCTCGGATGCTGCGTGTTTCAGCAACTCGAGAGAAGTGGCCGAGACATCCACCGCCAGGGAAAACGTCGTATGGGCTATTGAGATGCTGACGGCTAGTCGCCAGCAAGAGATCTACATCAGGTTCCTCTTTAAAAAAGTAGTATTTAATATGCAATCTGACACGATTTCTCTGATGCGATTCCTGTCGTAGAAAGCTGTTAAGCGACGTTGAGAGCAGCGAGAACGCGGTGAAAAATCTGATGGAACGTCTTCGGGGACGATTCTTTAAGCTGCACGATACCGTCAGATACAGAACGGCTATTCCCACCGCTCAAGTCTACGTAAATATATATAACCGCATTACTCTGTTAAAAAAAAAAAAACAAAAAAAAAGTTGGTGCATGACAATTATTTTTATATAATTTCTTACCGCGTGTTGGGTATTTCCAGAAATTGAAATAACTGCAGAATCGATTTTAATAGTTTCATCGAAATTGGTTTTCACAGCAACATCACGTCACGCACGTCACGATATGTCATGGTATTTCTCACTTAGTCAGATATATTTTATTGTGTCAGCAGGGTGTACTCACAAAATAAAATATTCCCTCGGTTTTCAAAGCGTTTGATGAGTCATTTCGTAAAAGCAACGCAATTCATGAATATTGATATTGCTATATATCTGCCTATCAGCCGCAATTTATCGATTTGGCGGATATATGGATGGGACTGCAAGACGAGGTGATCATTTTGAGTAACGTCAATAACTTCCTATGGGAATTACAGAGTTTGAGTAATAAGGTAACGGTGCACTCAACCATATCGATCCTGGCATATTTGCGGAATATACTGCATTGAGAGTGATTTACATATACATTCACAGACCGTAAACGTTTACGATCAAACGAAGTTAGAGGACATAGCCGAGGATGTGGACATCTTGACTGATGCTGAAAGATTGGAACGTTCTATGGGCAACTTGATAAGTACTGGGCAATTTCTCGGATTAAAATAAATATTCAGTTCAGAATACTTGCCCCTCAATTGAACCCTGTACAATCTCGTATTTTAATTATTTTAATTAATTAATTATTTACACGGACTATATTTTTATTTGTAGCGGAGTGCGGCGAATGTCTAATATATTACCCCAATGTTACTAAGGACTTCGAGAAGATCAATTTGGAGGTAATAGCATCATAGAGCACGGTGTGTCTCTGAAGATTCAGGCAGTTCTACTTAACGAAATCATTCAAACATTTTCGATCGATTGACGGCGAAATGTGTCGCAGTTTCTAGGATTTTGCGCATGGACGTTCACCACAGGTAAGGGGGCCTTAATACCGGGTAATCCGAATAACGGTGTGGCAAAGTGGCGAGGAAAGTATTACGCCTTCAAATCGTCCAAGGCAGCCATCAAGTTTGGAGAGAATCCCGACAGGTAGTCTTATGTAGGTGCGAGTAATTCGTAGATTCTTCAGTAACTATATGTTACCAGGTACGTTTACGAGGCGCTCGATTTCGTTCGCAACCATCCGGAGTACATACACCTATTCAAGTTGCACGAAGAAATCGAAGCTATGCAGAATCAAGAGGAGTGAGTTGCTTATTATATATAGACTGCATCGTGTCGTTTTTCCAGAAACAACACGAAACATAACACTCGCTTTTCAAGGTTTACTAAGGAAGGCCTGCAATTAAAGGTCCGTCATAATCAAAAGGTTCAAACGGATGTTCACATACTTCCCCCTTACATCGATAAAGATTATACTTCCAGCATTTGGGAACTTAAGCGCAGAGCTTTAAACTTGGTGAGTTGAACTCATTGAACTCGATTGGCATTATAAAAGGACGACTAATTGTTGAAATTATATATCCTGAACACAAACACATGCACAAAAGTTCTTTTATTATCGTTTGATCAACGATAACGAATTCAAGATATCTTAATTTACTCTTGACTTTTTCTTAATATTTCGATGTATGTTTCTTACTGTCACAAAATTTACGGTTGTACAATTATGTTTAATTTACCGCAAATCACGTACGATCCATGGCTTCTAGATGATAAATATAAAAATAATGGAACTTTATCAAAATTATTTTACTATTTTTTTCACGTGACATAGATATGCGCATTTTAGTATTATTAGTTAATATGTTTATATTTTATAATAATCTATAAGCTCTTTCTCGAGTTGTAATATTCTTATGCTAGAAATGTAGAGTAAATATGCTTTGGTAGAAATGGCAGATTGTATCTTTCTGTTGTCATACGAGAGGTCAAAGTTGATGTTGATAAAATCATTCATCCAGTTTTCTACACGTTAAAAGTTCGCGTATGCAGTATGTTATAGAAATGGTTAAACTTAGGAGAAAAATAGTCTGGCGATCTGTTTATAAAAATATTTTGCTTTAAGATATCAAGATAAATATAGTGTAAATATTATGACATCTCTCTCTAGGCTTCTTTTTTGAATATCTTAATCACGATATGTATCACATATACATTCTGCGTTCGTACCTAATTTTAATTTTATTGATGAAAGATGTTTTATTCGGCTTTACGTGTGTGATAATTTTCCAGGCAAACATAAGTCGATGTACGACACGCAGCACACAGACGTTCAACTCGCACTTTCGATATGCTGTTTACGTACAAGCAGCTCCGCCTCAGGATAAGGAAGTTCAAACCAGAAGAGATAACTGCACGAACACGAAGAACCTTAAGACGTTCATATTTGGGCTGCGAGGCAGGCGGGATGACAATCAACATATCATATCGTTCTTGGAAGATGAACTTGAGCACTTGTAAAATTAAAGTAAATGATGACCTGGTGTACGTCAATATAATCATGAGATATACACGTAAATAAAACGTTTTAATAACAATATTGGTCGTAGTAAAAATGCTAACACAATTACATGTACACAACATCGTTAATTATCAAACTCGTGTGACTAATTCAAACATACATTAAAGGATGCATGTGTCGGGCAACATTTAAAGGAGCGCCAGAGGAAACAATCGAAATAAACAGCACGCATTACGCAATTAAAAAAAAAACCAAAGCAATACTTTTTAATGACATTCCCAAATACAATTCACGGAACATTACAGTTTAAACCATCCATCTTTCCGGGTTTAGAAAACGAATCTGCATTATAATTTATCATTCCGTGTGCACGTATCATTTTCTTGGCGTATATAGCGCTTTCCTGATCATCAAACTGCAATGATTTCATTCATGTGGCTTTTTTCGTGATAGAGAGACTTAGGCCTGCATTTCTTTAATTTATATTCAAAATACACAAATTTTACACATGTCGAAGCTCGGACAGACTTGCGTGGCTATTTTCCGCGCTCCGTGAGCCTATTATATTTCCTACGCTTCAACATTGTGCAGTGATCGCTGCACTATGATTTTATATGCTTATATCGTACCTTTTAGTGAATATATTGTTTTATCATTAGATCTTAAACATTAGGTCAATTTTTACACCAAGAAACCTATATTACGACAATAATTAGTAATTACACGATAATACAATTAAACTTTGCTTACAATTTCAGTGTATAATGTAGCTATTATACAGAAGAGGTACAGGATGTTGATTTTTCGCATATCTTTTCTTTGTTTTCCGTGCTCCTTTTCAATGTCCACACACATTTCCTCCCTTTTAGGGGCAAAATTGTCTGACACTTTATTACATCCATTATCCAAGAATCATCAACATTGCATTTAACATAAAAGGAGGAGAAAGAAACGACAAAAGTATCACGCAGTTCGTTATAGAAAAAAATATTAAGATCATCAAGACAAGAGCATAAAAAAGGTATATTTGTAATCTGCTTCAAACAAACTGAAAGAGCAACTACTACTGTTGTAATTTAATCGATAGTAACAAATGTCGCTGGTGAAAATGTCACGGGGTAAAATCTAGCTACTTATATTTTGAACAAATTATTTTCGAGTTCAAATGTGCTTTTTTCTAGTTTGTCATTTAAATATCGTATTTAATAACAGTACGTCATGTTTTCGTGTCGGGAGTAAGATATTGTTATTAATGACGACCATACAAATGATATATAACATTTACTCCGAATTGGATGACTTAAAACCGGCTTATTGACTGTTGGCCACTGTAATGTCTTTCACATTTCGAAATCATCTGAACGTCCAGAGTAACAATTGTCCCAATAATTTAATGAATTTACCAAGGAAGAGTTAAGATACGCGTAACATGATTGAAATGTTATTCTTCAATATCTTACTGAAATCAGCAATTCATTTCTAATCATAATTATCGAGTTATAATTAGATATTATTATCTATCAGCATAAAACAATTCAATGACCAGCGAGGAAGCAACCGGGATAAAACTGTTACGATGGGCGACAGATTATATCGGAATAGCGTAAACATGGTCTAAAGTCTTAAGTCGCAAGAAATACGTTTGTGTTTCATGTATATGTATATATTTTATGTATTTTGTGAGAAAGATGGAGGTGCACGGCGCACCCTGGAATATGTTATATGTATATATAACTTGTCGGAGATCAGGATTTGGGGATGATTTAGTCTACAAAATGATTTTTAAGGTATTTCATCATACCAAAAGTTCTAAAGCGCTTCACGCCGATTACCTTCATTAGTTCCTCGTCGCAAATCGCAAACTGTTTATTCTTAGGGTCCTGTAAAAACAACCATGACTCTTAGTAACGTGATCTTTTCTCAAATAAACATGTTAATTTCGATATGTTATACAAATCATAAAACATAAAATGTCGAGCAAATATAAAATATCTCGAGTCAATTGCAAATGATACCTACATATAGGTTTCTTTCTTTGATGATACTCCATACTTTCTTGACGACTTCATGTCGAGCCATTTGTTCAGCGCCAACAATCGCTGCAAGCTCTGGAGACAATGTGATGGCGCGTGTGTAACCACCACCCTTGCCTTTGCCGCCGCCACCCTTCTTTGCTGTGCTTCCTGGAGCCTTCTTATTCTTTCCCCAGTCTTCATCACTGTCACTATCACTTCCCTTCTTTTTTCCCTTCTTTCCAGGCTTATCTGCAAAAAAAATGAAAATGTGATTTAATATTCATACTACTTTACTTTCGATTCGACATTTTTCAATAGAATGTTGAACAGTACTTTTTTTGGGTGTAACTTTAGGTTTCTTTGGGCTGTACTCCTCATCGCTAGCATCATCATCACTAGCGCTTTCCTCATCGTCAGATGAACCCTTCTTGCGTTTGCTAGGAGCCTTCTTGGTAGGACTTCGCTTGGCTGGCTTCTTTTCTTCCTCCTCCTCTTCCTCTTCTGATGCTTCTTCTTCTTCCTCCTCACCATCTTCAGACTCCTCACTAGCAGCCTTCTTCTTTTTCTTACCTCCATCTTGTTTCTCTTGAAGACACTCCATAACTAAATCATCGACCTCCTTCTTCCTATAGAGAGAAAATAGTTTGAGTGTATGTGAGTAACTATTATCGAAGTGTGAATAATGTGAATTTCGATGAAAATGTTAGAGGAGGAACGAGGTGGCAACTTATTTTGATTTAGTTCCACTCAGAAATCCTCTTTTTTCTCTTGGACATTAAAAAACTCTCTTTTGCACTATTTGATCGTGCATAAGTACCTGCTATACATGTCCGTTTTAATCTTTACTAAATTCTAAAAATAACACGTGTATTCAATGAAACAGATATATACTCAATGCAATCTAATAGAAATAAATTATATTTTGATCTGAGATTCTGTACACATGAAAAATTAGCAATTTAAACTTGATAAAAGAAAGACTTTTCCTAGCACATTGCTTAATATTGCAATCGAATAAACTTGTTTACATTTTTACTTCTATCTTTTCAAATACAATACTTTACCAACGTGACATACATATTTAATACAAGGCATTATTAACATTTAAACATTAATTTAAGTAACAATTTTATCAAGTGCTTACCTTTCTGTAAGATCAACATCGAGTTTCTCCTCAATTTGTTGCCTTACTTTTTTGGCAGACATTGTAGTGAGATCCGCATCCTTGAGGATAGCTATATAAAATTAATAAATTAAATCAAATGTATATCAAGAACTTGTATCTTAAATTTTCTACCAAAATGGGGACAGCATGTGCAATAAGGAGCACATTTTACATATAATATTCAACAATAACACAACACAAAATTGCATATTTAAAACACAACACAATTGTTGTTAAAACTATCATTATAAAACTATCAATTATAAAATACGACGTATATATATTGTTTTTGCAAAAGTATTTTATTTATCATATTTATTTATCATAAAAAACTAATATTCTTTGTAGAATTACTCGTGAGGATACATTGTCAAAAAAAAAAGAAAGAAAGTGTAACTAAAAAGGCGCTGGTCGAAAAATGCGCAAATTTATTGCGAAATTATTTATTTGCTTAATATCCACACAAGAAAGGAAGAACGCGCCACATGATACGCCATTCGTTGGGATGATGGCATCCCGCGCGTGTCTAGTGCGTTGTGTGTCGCGGACTCTGGGGTAATATGGTTTCCCGCGTCGGGGGATCTAGTGAATATCGAGCGCAAATGGTTGCCCGTAGCGCGCGCTATGCCGGTCGTTGCCGATCCGCACGGCGTACCGCCAACGAGAAGATATCTGTAAGTACGCGAGGAGGCGACGGTAAGACGCGCGGAGCGGGACGAGGAGGGATTTTTCTTCGCGTGCCGCGGTCGATCGTGCGGCGCATTGATTCCCGAAACGATCAAAAGCCACGAGAGAAGATGCGGAGGGAACAAGATGGCGAGAGAGAGAAAGACAGAGCGATACAAAGAGAAGGAGTGAGAGGGGGACAAAGAGAGGGAAGAGAGAAAGAGCGTGGTAAGTGTGCAAAGCGGAGGGAACGACGGCCGTTGTGGCGCGGCAGCAGCGCGGAGGTCGTACGCGGTCGATTCACTTCGCCGAAAAGCGCTCACGAAAAAAATACACGCGGCAGCAGCGCGCGCGCTTCGTTAAGCATCGACTGCCGCGTTAATCCGCAATGGGCGAGTCTTGCGCGAGACCATCGCCCGGCGACCATCGCGCACTCCATTTTATGGGAAAAGATAGCAAAGTAGTAAATATCTCCGGGAACAGAGGAGGTAATACTGGCATCGGTGGCGGCGGCGGTAGTGGCGGTTATAACCAATGACGATCCAATCGGTGATTGGTGTGAAGGCGCGCAAAGGAGGGAAAAGGGCGACGCGCGCGCTCCGTTCCGATCGACGAGCAAGCGTATCTCTCACACGCTCGGTACACGAAGGAGATTCGCGTAGGGATATGCACTTTTTTCTCTCCAACAGCGCAAAAATCCGGCGTGACGCCGTGGCTACCCGAGACGGAGAATGCGAGTGTGCAAGCGAGCGAGAGAGAAAGCGAGCGAATACGCGTGAAAACTCGAGAAAAAAGAAAAGGAGAAAGAGAACGAGACACGAATGCACGAGAGAACGAGGCTGATAGGCGCGCGCCACCACGCACACACACACATACACTCGAGACGCGTCATACGGCCCGCCGCAAGGACGGATCGAAAGCCACTATTTTATAGCGAACGACGAAAAATCCGCGATTTCGCCAGGACACCGAAGTATCTGCTCGGAAAATCGCGAGCGAATTGCACGCGCCATACCGTCGCCGCATCTCGTCGTTAGCACGATACGTAGGTGGCGAAATACGGAGAGCCGTAGGTTGTAATGGCCGGCGCGGGGCACGCCACTCGGGCACATACGTGCGCGCTAAAGTCCTCACGTCGCAAGAGCAAAGAGCCCGATTTCGCCCGTATTCCCGGTGCCGCGGCTATGCGCAACGGACGCAAACGCCCACGACGAGCTCGGTTACGTGGTAGTACGATGCCGGAATCGTCTACATCGTGCGATATCGCCACTTACCGGTGATCTCCTTGCGTAGCTCGTCCTTCGAGATATCGGCCATGGTAGGTGCTTCTAGTTGAACGTACTGCTGCCAACTGAGCCTATGCCGGCTGCGGACTCCCGTAGCGTCCGTTGGTACAGTCAGTGCTGGCAACGTCGCGACACTCTCTCACACGACGGCCCTTCGGAAGCGGATAACTCGACAACGGTCGCACCTAGACGAATACTCTATACGCCGAATCGTGTTAGTTTTTTACGGCCGACAAGTTTCTCATGACGCCCCGCGCGTAATTCGGCGATCGGAGTGTGCCAATTCGGTCCTTCTGTACAATTCGCGTGCTACACTTTCTCGCCTGACTGTACGTCAAGCGGCCGCTCGTGTGGCTGCCGGCGGCGTCCACAGTACAGTCTGCGCGCGTCGCCAACGGCAGCGCTCCCAGAAAAAGGCCCTTCAACGCGCGATAACTTCCTACCGCGGCCACGAAGACGGATACTATATACACCAAATCGGGTCAACTTTTTTTTCTCTACAAGTTTCTCATAACGCCCCTGGCGCAATATTGCGATTTAACAGGTCCGATATGCCAGCTCTTTGCGCGGGCCGCGTCAATCTTTCGATCCTGACTGTACCAAGCGGCAAGCACACTCCGAGTTTTCGTAGCGTCGAGAGCGCCTAGTCGCCCGTCATATGACAATCAGTACGTGTTCCAGGGATGTCATTAAAGAAGGAACGCTCATTCGCGATACGCATACGGCGATGACGACGGCGAACGTCGATGCGCGAGGAAGAGGTTGCGTCCGCCTCGCCATAGCTAACCTGCTTCGATGCTTTGCACAGTCTGCTCGATTGATTGTTAATATTTTTATCCAGCTATCGTACATACGTCTGTTTGATGAAAAAAAGAAAGAATCCTAGATATATGTATATATATATATATACGTGTAAGTACCTGTACAGGAAATGGACTGAATTTCGATACTACCTCATCAGGTGACATCTGTACGGGCCCCACGAATTCCTCGCGCATCGAAAAGTCATCCTTTAAGCATAATCGCGCCCAATCAGCGCGATATTTTAACAGGCCGCGGCGGTAGAACCAGCCGCTCGGTTCCTTCGTCGTGTTAGAGGTACAGCGACAGCCATAAGTATCCGCACGCTCGCCACGATAAATGAACTTCAAAGAGCCATAACTCCGAAACCGTGCATCGTACAGCGATACTGCAATCACATAATCGTATCAGTTTGTCGCGACGGAGATCTTTCTCATGAAGCCCCTCGCCCGATTTTATCATCTAAACAGTCGGTGCGACCCACCTGCCGCTCGTCCCGATATTACTCTCCGCACTGACGGTACCGCATCCAGCGCGTGTCCATTTACAAGTGAAATATCTTAATGAGACATCGTGCACATGTAGCCCGTAAACCATGTCATAGAAATATCCACCTTGCCGAAATGCGCAACTACATCTCTCTGTCACGGTTCTCGTATATTATTTATTGATGACGTATTGTGCAATGTAATGCCGCCACGAGCGTTTGAACGCTCTAACATGGCCGTGCTAATTTTCGCGGTTGCACCTGGCCATGTGGCGCCTCTTTCCTGCTCATTGTGACTGCAACGAGACGATATCCGGCGGCACAGTTGTGTACAACAGTTGCGTGCGTTGCGGACGCCCGACCCATTGACGAATATTCTATTACAACGAGCCTGACTCGTCGGGAATTACGTATTTTCCCCCAAAAATATTACTTTCCCTCTCAATACACGTCATTTCCGATCGCATTGTTGGCAATACTCATGAGAAGACTGCATTTTGACACGTTGGAATGTTCAACTCTACGATGGAAAATTTTCAGAGGGTAATTTTATTATTTTCCATATAAGGTATGGAATACCTTTTATATTCCTAATACGCAGATATCAAGATGATATTTACAGTTGCTGATTTGTCTCAGAAATATTGACATTTTCGCGCAAGGGAGAGACATGTCGCGCCATCTGTCGGGGACTCCGAGTACCGTCTCCACGTAATTGGTAAAAGGAGATGCATTCACGGAGTGATGGCAGATATAGGTAAAGTGTAGAAGACTGTAATCACATTAAATTCATAAACGTTATATACTCATTGTACTCTATGCTACACTTTAGACATTCTCGTTTAAGACATTCCCGTTGAAATCTAATGATAAGATGTATGACCGTAATCTCTGTTCGAAACGAATCATTCTTCCTGTAATCTTTGACGACAAGGTGCAGTAATTTAGGTGCAGCTTCAGAGAGTAAACTGCACTGAATCGCGTTCGGCATATTTATAATAATCTTCACAAAATATGCAAGCGATATCTCGTAGGTGAGCCACAGAGAATTTTGTTTGTCGATAATCAGATAATCGTCAACAATGTGTTAATAATATCTTACAAGCACTTTACGTATTTCGTATTACGCGGTTGTAATAAATAAATGGCATTGGCCGATTCTCTGCGTAGAACCTACCAATCACATCGTCGCGTGATATACACAGTCAGTTGCAGAACGGATGATGGCGCGGTAGCTCGGGTTCGAAAATCTGTTCCGTATCTCAGACGAATCTGGCTCGCCCGAGGTGGGTCTCGCGTATAGCCTGTCATCGAGAATGTCGAAAATCAGTTCCGCGCGTTGATCACGACGAAGCATTACAAAGTAACCGCCGAAGTTACTTCCAAGTCTCGTTGCGCACGACTCGATCCGAAGGTATATACGACTATCGTGCATTCGTGTTGTTACAATCGCTGTAAGTTTAAAACTCTGATTATTGCTTTTTTGGCTCATAGTGAGTAGTGTCCGGTTGGAGCCTCGGGCTTTCCAGTAGCCACTTGTAACAACAACTTTTGGCCCACCTAAGGAGGCTCATTCGTGAACAATAATCGTTGGTAGTGCTGAGATTAAATTTCATATCACACTGTCGCCGCGAAAAAATATCATAAAATAGACGCTAAAAGTGAGTGTCCGTCTAATAGCCGTTAGTGCCGTGTGCACTTGCATCTTCGATATTTCGAGAAACTCAATTGGAGCAATGTTCACTCGGTTACAGAATGGCGTATCATCACATACCCCGAAAGCCGTTCTGTACTTGTCGCGATCCCGGTTCGCCGGGATTCGAGACGAGTCTCGTGCTCGAATCATCGTCGAGAGGACCGGTAGTAAGTGTCGCGCGTTGCTTATATCAAAACATCACCAGGCAATCGCCGAGCATCTCATGAGAGAAGCGATGATCCGACGAGCGTCCGGGACGGTTACAGTGGTTCGTAATATCCACCCCGGAGCGTTTTTCGCCCATCGAAGGAGCGTCTAATTATCATCGCCAGTAGTGTCAGAAGTAAGTTTCGTGGCCTCATTGCGACAAAATATCGTCACACAAACACCGCAACCACGAATATCTGTCGCGCGTTCGTCACGTTACAATGATTCGCATATTTTCACACATGGACTTTTGTTGTTTCGGTTCCAACGAGGGAATCTTTCGTGTAAATTATCGTCAGCGGTAATGCCAAAAAAATTAGTTTCGTGTCCTCGTCGCGACGAAACATCGTGTCAAAGACACCACGACCGCCAAAAGCGAACGTATCGCGTAAAGGGCGCTGCAAGTACACAGTGAAGTTGCGTACGATTTACGTTCGCTTTGAGAAACTCAATCGCCGCGACGGCTCAGTCATAGAGCGGACTATAGTGCCTCGTCATGTACTCGGGAAATCGCTTTATACTTGCCGCGATTTTAGTTCGTTTGAGTTGATTTTCGCACACGCATTGCGCCGGTTGCGTGACGAAATTTGTATAACTGTCAAAAGTGAATATCACGGGCCGTCGGGAATGTTGATTATGAGTGAAGTTGTACATTCGCTATTTAAGGAAACTCAGTGCGAATGGACCATGGCGCGACGTCGTGTACCCGCCAAGCTGTCCTCTATACATCTCGCGATTTTAGCTCGCGTAAAGCGGGTCTCGCGCGGATTATCGCCAAGAGCGCCGATAGTAAGTTTCGCGCGTTGTTCGCGACAAGTGACTACCGCTAGTTAGTAAAGTGTTTCACGGAATGGCCCGTCGGGAGTGCCGAAAATGAGCGTCGCGCGTTTGTCGAAATGAAATTCGCGAAACAGCCACTCACAATGAACATCTCGGGAAACTCTGCCGTCGGGAGAGTCAGCAGTGAATCGCTCGTCCATCGTGCTATTCGGAGTTGAAATTGCTGTGTACTGCCGACCTCGAGCCTGAAATTTCGACCTGTTAAAGGAAAACTCAGTGAGTACTGATTAAATGAAGTCTGCTATAGATAGTACGTCTGTGATTTTTGTATATCAAGTGTTTTATATTTGCTTGCTCGAATTGAAGTTTCTAGATAAGTAACCGAAAACGGTCGATCATGTTGTTGTACTTTAATTATTAACCTCGGGTTCAGTTGGTAATTCGGTTGGTATAATTCTACTTGCATTAGTCGGTAATAGCAGCTTGTCGGTATTGATGTGCAAGTTGATAAAGCTGTTCTCTGTGAGTTGAGTTACCCGCGCGACAAGTTTGAAAGTAAACACAACAGTAAAAAAATTT
Source organism: Odontomachus brunneus (assembly GCF_010583005.1). Lineage (NCBI taxonomy): Eukaryota > Metazoa > Arthropoda > Insecta > Hymenoptera > Formicidae > Odontomachus > Odontomachus brunneus. Next base: position 657,011 of record NW_022639542.1, read on the forward strand.
TTTACATAAACAGTCCATATCAGTTATCTCGATTTTAACTATTATTAATCGATGTACGCTTACATCGTACAATCAACCTTCAGTTAGGAGCCGACGAGCACCACATTGATATCGCGAAACTCTGCAGTTACCGACAGTACTCGACCGTTTCTAGTGACGCCGCTAGATGTCGCCGGCGTACACGCGCACGAGTCGCGTCCGGATTTCAGGTTTTAGAATATCGGGAATGGTGGGACAGCGACTTATAGTTCTCGTATTATTATTGCTATTTGGTTGTACCATGACCTCCTTTTACACGGCGCACATGCAACCGTACTAACCGCTTGCGAAAACATCGACCCGAAATACAAGCGTCAACGACTTCTTCGTGAGTAATGCATTTCGGTTTGAGAAAGTAAAGTCGCCTCCTCGTGACGGTGTATTACGCTTTAAGAAAGAAAGAAAATAACGCACAATTATGAGTCCCCTACAAAGTACGATACTCTTTTTTATCTTCATGAATAATAGATTCTCTCTCGTGACATCATAAGGCTACGATGTTTCTTTCCTATTGGCTAAAATGTATTTATTTTTCCATCATGCATAAAAATTATGGTTTAAGAAAGAGTACATTTCCATATATATTTATTTTATTATTAATATAGCAAAGGAACAAAAATAATAAAAATATTAATTTTTCTGACATTATTTGCAAAAGTTATTCACATCAATAAAGTCGTTTTTGTCAAGAATATTTCTTATGTTATGCTAGCGACGGCTAATATTATCGATTTATTGCTGTGCATGCATAATGTCAAGAAGGTCAGTAAGTATTTCTAGGAAAAGGATGTTAACATGTTGACTGTCACGGGTATCACCGTTGATCAGGCACCATGATATTGCCGCGTCTCATTAATTTTCATACAAGACGTGATCTCTCTTTCTCTGAATTGCATATAACAAATAAAATATGCAACCAATGGGAAGTCATATTAGAACAAGTTAACAGTCATACGCGTCATGCAATTGCAATTTATTTACCATATCTCCGGTTATTCAAACTTGAGGTGAAATAATCCATGGGAATCAGCGCGACAGTCAGTGTGTTAATATTCACAAGATATCGAAAGGATATTTAAGTGTGCTGTCCGCATAATGGGCGGACAACATCATTACGAATCGGAGCGTGACGTGATAATACTATTAGGAACTTCAACGTTAATTTGCTTTGTCAATGCATGCCCACGTGAACCTCGTGAGTGTACATTTAATACTAGACGATGATGGGCATACGCATACAGAGTTATGATAAATTTTCCGAAACACAACAACCGGCGCGTGTGTATCTGCGTATTTTCAGTAAACCATACGAAGTCAAATTAAGAAATTCACCGGACTATACGAGCATCGTTGTTACTTGTATCGTTTAATATCCTCTTCAAACGATACTGACACATCTGTCAACCATCCAAATTAACAACGGACTCACAGACTAGTTTCAAAGCGTTCGAGTTATAACACAATAGTCCGCGGCGAAATCGAACGAGTTTATCGTTTTGCAAATCATTCTCGCGCATCACCGCAGCGCGAACGCAGCAAGCCCGAAAATTCCCGTAAACCCTTCCGTCGATACATCACCAGCATAATACTGCTTCCTTTAACACCCGGTATACGTGCAAGTGGCAGCTCGAGAGCTCGCGATAGATCAACGCGCACGTGTGCGTATGTGTGTGCGCGCGCGGGAGAGTGTGCGACTAAATTCGACGTGCATTGGAGCGATTCTCGCGCCGAATGCACGTACTGTCCGGTGAACGGATGTATACGTGTGCGTATGTGCGCGGCAGCCGTACGTACGTGCGCATTTATACAGCCTGTACGCGCTCAGACACACGCACACACACACACACACACATATGCGAGAGTGGGCACGCGAGCGCGAGCGTCGGTGTCCGACGCCTCGTCATATGTACGTGTCAAAATCAATATTTGGCGTCACTGGGTTATGATAACGCCGCGCGGCGTGTCGCGCGTGTACATGCACGTATGTGTGTGTGTGTGCGCGCATACGTGCGATGCGGTATGCACACGTGTGGTGATGCACGCGAGCGGTGCAATCTGCCGGATTTCGCGGAATTTCCGCGTCGCCCTTGCAACGCCATCGTAAACAATGCGTACGCTCCGAAACTTTTCCCATCTCGGGAAAACGCACCAATGCACAACAACCGTCGCTGACCGTCACGCCGCCGTTCATCGGACATTTTTGAATCGTCAGAAACTGAATTGCGGTGCGCGTTTACGCGATATCTCGCCACCGCCGCCGGCACCGCCGCGGCCTAAGGCACGATAAGCGAAACCGTCAACCGGCCGCTTCCGACGTTTGTCATCGATGCCTCTGGAATTTTCTGCACGCGGATCTCTCGATCGTCCGCGCCTCCACCGCAAAGCGCGTTCTCTTAGAACCGTTGATCTCAATTTCAGCAAATTGGCGCCTAAGTGCGCCGTTAGTAACGGAAGACTGCAGTTTGTTTTTTTTGCAAATTACAGGAAAGTCTCGCGAAAACTGCAAATATATCACAGATATAAAAGTGTAAATGTATGAACGCGTTCCTGATTATTCTTATTGTTTTGGGATATTTAAATACGAATATTTCAACTCTCAACATATAAAATATATATATATATATATATATATATATATATATATATATATATATCTTCTACATTGAAAGTTTAAATGTTTGTGTTTAAAGACTAAAGCTAGAAGAATGTCCAGGATTAGATACGTGTCGGGGAATTTATCACCTTACTGCAATATTTTGCAATTTTCTCAATGACTTTGATGACGCATTTTTCCTGCGTTCGCAGAAGAATGTTATTTTAAATACTCACGCCTAATTTGTTAAAAGTGTCAATATTCTTGCACTATAGCGAATTTAATAAATATTGTGTTGTATTTGTGTTACAGTGCTTTCTCTCGCCAAAGACGCCATTTCCACGCCGGAACACACGCGACGGATTTTCTTCATTCAAGCGCGAGCTGGGCAAGTTCACGGTCGCTATTTTCGGCAGAGAGCAGAGCAGGATCGAGGTGGAGAGGCAGAAGTAGAGAAGCCGGGCGGTGCCAGCGAAGTAGAGGTAGGTGAAATATAGAACTGCCACCTGTTCGACTGCACCGCTAGCGCATTGTGCCGCGGGCTTTTTCTGCTGCGAGCTGAAAGATTATCATTGCAAACCGGGACTGCGGCCCGACGCGTCTATCTTGACTCGCCGTGAAACTTAATTGCTGCATGAAAATGAATGGAAACGTTTTAACAACATTAGTTACGTCCTTGTTGATTTTCAACGTAGCCTCGTTGATTTTGTTAATGGCGCCGGCTTTACGACTCTGAATGGTCGCTGATTCCGGCAAGGATAAGTCTCGTTGAGGTTTATCGATTGTTTATCGGCTACCCAGCCACTATATACGTACTCACAAACGTTAGAGAATGTCGTGTGATTTATATTCTCTCAGTTGGTCGAGCAGTGTTTGCATACGCGTGTACAAATATCTTGAAGTAACTGCTACGTCATCGGTGATATAACTTAGTACGCCATAACTTCTCCTTCGAGTCTATATAACGTAGTACGTTCTTCCTCTCTACCGTGTTCGCGCCCCTCTAAAGGAGCATTACGTACAGTGGATGTAATCAAGAACGTCTGTTATCGCCTTTAATTAATCGCACTCGCCTGTCGATTTGCTTCTTGAGCGAGGACACACGTCCCGGATTATGCATCGTACTACTTTCGTTTCTCTCGCTTCCTCTTCCCTCTCATTCCCACTATATTTCCATCATTCCCAGCGCTCCGACAATTCTCCACGCATGGCCTGCCACGTTTTTCGTGCCGTTCATGCCTATTTTCCGGCGAAGCGATTCGGTCGACGACGCGATTTTCCCGCACGCGGCACATTTTCCTCGCAGAGAGAGATACATTCGTCGTATTGATTCACACGCGCACACACATATGTGTGTGTGCGCGCGCGCGCGCGTGCGTGTATGTGTACGTGTGTAATACCGGCGTCAGCTCCGATGACAGGTGTGAACGTGTCTCATAAAGTCTTACAAAATAATTCAGGTAGAGAGAAAAAGAGAGAGAGAGTCTTCCAAATAATTTCCGTAACTTTTTATGGTAATGTGACAGTAATAAATGTACAGTGCGAATTATCATCATACGGAACTGTCGTTCTATTAGCGAAATGCTCACGCGACTACGCGCAGAAATTACTCAGGACTGTAAAAAATGCGTCTGTATCCTCCGGCCGGTAAATTAAGATTAATTACTCGATGAGAACCGGAAGAAAGAACTGACTGGATAAAATTCCCCTCGTCGCTTTCGTGCGAGGTTGCGCACTTCCTCGCGAAATCTGCACGTTGCCGCGTGTGTTTCCACCGTGTGATGTACATATATGCATCTTCCGGGGCAGTACGTGCGTTTGATACGCGCATTGCGTTCGCACACGCACTATAACAACGCCGCTGCTGCTGCTGCTGCTGCCGCCGACAACGACGACGACGACGATGACGACGATCACACGTACTCTCCGAACGTAGTCGTCGCCGTCGTCATCGTTGTCGTCGTCATCCCAGCAGACGGCTCTCTTCTCTCGAATATCTGTACGCGCTCGCACGTGGATGTCGGCGGTGTGGCGTATGTTGCGGCGACGGTAGCACACACATACACCCTCGCACACTCGTTCGGTCGCGCGTACACACCGGCAGCAGATGCAAGTAGACGGTATCTATCGGGTCTTCTATTGCAACAGATGCCTGTTGCTACGCGGCCCGGGCGACGCTGTCACGTTTTCGGCTCCGCTTCTCGAACTTCTGCCTGCCTTTGCTCTCCTTCCTTCCCCCTCCCCCCCACCGTCCCTCTTGCTCTCCTTCGTCCCATCGCGTTGCTCACGGAGAAACGTTTTTCGCCCTTTTTGCCACGTGATCGGGCATTGACCCTGTCCCGACGTGGCTCGGGGGTGGAAAGCACGAGGCGCAGCGACGACGAGGCGACCGCTCTTCCTTCCCCTCTCATTTTTTTCCTCTGTCCCTCTGCCTCCCTCTTCTCTTTCTCTCTTTTTTTTTTCTTACGGAAGACAATACTTTCGAACCAACGAAGCGATAACAATCGTGATCTCGGGATAAATGGTACTAATCGGTGATTAATTGATTGTGTAGTTTACGCTCGAATGGCCTTTACGGCTTTATGCCGGTGATTGGACGAGCGTCGTTAATTATGCGGAGTGGGTTTTATATATAAGAACGAGAGAAGAGATCGAGGTGAAAGTACAATTTCTCGGTCTATGTTGGCGTTTCCCATTCGGCAGATCGAATTATGAGGTGTCTGAATTTTTCGATAATCAACGAATGCTCGTTGTTATGTCATAGATAAAGATTGAGGAATAGTTGCCGGTAACGCATGTTATTTTATAGTCACTTACGTAAGTGACTACCTTAATCGATATTATCGAGCAAGTCTGCAGAATTTTACCTATCGAAAATTACTTCTGAGCAGTCTCCCGTCTGCAGATGCCTGTATGTGTGTGTGTGTGTGTGTGTGTGTGTATGTGCGCGCATGCAGCGTGCATGTGTGTGGCGGAACAATATATTTAGAATTTCCGGAGAGTGCTATCCTCCTACTCTTACGTAATACCGCGGAAATGGATCCACACTCGGAGATAAAACAGAATGTAGCGTTCGGGGGAGACACAACACACTTTTACATGAGCCATAGTGTTTCATTGTAGTTATCGATTACGCGCGATATCGGGAACACAGTCGGGAGCGCATATTTTTTGAAAATCCCTCCGTTTAGCATCGTCACGTCGCAATGACTATGATATTATTGGCAGTGAGACAACACACACTCTAAATTATTCCGGACTGCAAATCGCGCAAGGTTAAATACGATGCTTGAGCGAGCACGCTCACGCGTGGAACATTATAATGAAAGAACTTTCCCGTGGCTGTGTGACAAACAGTATTATACGGCGAGTATGGAGTAACGTGTGATCAGCTACCGCTGTGTCCTTTTCGCGTAATTTCCACCCTTGCTTTACTGTTATTACGCCCGTATATTACGTGACACTTATACTCTTTAACGTGACGTATTCCGCCATATATTTATTATGATTTCGCGACGTACGGTCGGGTGAGAATATTTACACGCATTCCTACATAATTAACTTCATAATTTCTCTCCGCGGAACCCCAAATTTATTTCATTAAATTTCACACGGGATATGCGCTTTTATTCGACTGTACGCCAAAATTGTGCAACTCATACTTTGTACGCTCGATATCGCATCTGTAAAGTATGCTGTAATAATTGTATGCAGTTTCGAAAATTCCCATACGTGACGGCTCGCTCGAGCATAAGAGGACTGATGCGCAAATATGCTCTCTAGCACATGAGATCAGAGAAATAAGATCGTTCGCGTTAGATGAAATCGAACGTGTCGTTCGACGGCGTCTTGCCGGAATACGGCCTGCGCCGAGGGATCAAGCTGGATTATCCTTAGCCGGCGATGCAATCTAAGGATCGGCCCCGCGTTTCGAGATCGAGCCCGTCCGAGAGCGGAGGTGAGAAGGAAGAGGGATGGAGAGCGAAAGAGAGAGAGAGAGAGAGAGAGAGAGAGAGAGAGAGAGAGAGAGAGGAGGAGAGAGAGAACTCGGTTCGGTTCTGCCGAAGCTGCCGGCGTCGCGCCGAGAGAAAGAAAAGAGTGTAGCGTCCCGCGCGCGTAATTAAGGACCGAAGGGAGGGTATGGGGCGAAAAAGCCGGAGAAAGAGAAGACCACGGGTGGCGGGGGCGGTATGGGGTGTAGACATCGATCGGGTTTAGGCGCGTGTGAGAGCGTGCACGTGCACGCGCGTGTACATGCACACACAGCCACTACGCACCACCTGGCCAGTCCCGCGTGGGCAGGATGGTGCGAGTCGTCGGAACAAGGGCGGTATGAGAGGGCGAAGCGGAGGGGTGCGCGGACAGAAGGGTAACGGGTAGAGCGGCGCGCGCGAGGCAGAGAGAGACCGAGGGTGGTTCGGTTTGCCCCGAACCTACCCTAAATCGAAGAAGCATGGGACACACCCTGGAAGAAAATGGGAAGTGGGGTAGTTGGCGCGGCTGGCCGGGCAAGGATGGGATACCTCCGTATACCCTCCGTCGCACTCTTTCTCACCTTCGTCTCTCATACCCCCCACCCCTCTGCTCGATGCTCTCCTGCTGCCTCATACTCCCTCTTCTACCTGCCGGCTCTGCTGCTCATCCTCCTCCGCCGTCCCCCTCCTCCCTCCGATATCTTATTTCGTTCTCTCACCCTCCTCTCGCGAGAGACAGGCGAGCCGCCTCACCCCACCGAGTCGACTGAAGGCGCCCGGCTGCCCTCCCCCGCTTGCAATCCCGCGCTCCGCCGTCGACACGCCAATGAGGGCCACCCCGCGACAGGGCAGGTGTGCGGGCCACAATGGAAGACGCTATAGAGACAGCCGCGGCGAAGAGAGAGGACCGACGGACCCGCGAGTGGCCACGAGCGAGAGGATCGAAGGCTCTTTTTCCGCGAACGGAAGCGAGAGGTCGGAAGAGAGTGTAGACGCGGAAAAGGAGAAAGAGGTACAGGCGGAAAGAAAGCGTGAGAAGGAGAAACACGCGAGAGAGAAAAAGAGTCGAAGAGGAGGAGAAAGAGGGAGAGAAAAAGAGAGAGGAAAAGGAAGAAAGAAAGGGATAGACAGAGAGAGAGAGAGATGGAAAGAGAAAGAAAGAATAAGAGGAAGCAAGACGGCAGGAAGGAGAAGGTGCGCGCGAGGACGCGGAAAAGAGAGGCAGAATGGGACAGTGAGAGGCGGCAACGCCCATTTTTTGATAAGCTAGTTACCCGCCGCCACCCTGCCGCGAAAGGGGCAGAGGGTAGCTCCGGCACAAGGCGGCAAGAGGCGCGGCGGCAAGAGGAGGTCGAGTTGGCCGAAGGGCGTTCGAGGGGCAGGGGGGAGGGAGCGGTAGGAGCGAGGAGAGCAGCACGGGGGAGGAAAGGTTGGGTACGCGGCGGGTGTCGGGTTCTACGGAGATCAATAACTGCATAAAAATAAAGTGAGGCTCTCTGGCCCGCTACCTTTGACCCACCGCCCCCTCCCCCCGCCGCGCACCCCGGCCTCTCCGAGTTCTCCACCTTCACCTTTTCCTCCACCTCCGCGGCGGTGACGGCGGCGGCGGCGGCGGCGGCGGTGGCGGCGGCAGCGGCAACAGCGACGGCGGCTGCTTCGTTCTCCTTCGTTCGACGCCCCTCCGCCGTTGCCTCTCGCTACGCAGCAACGTCTTTCCAGCACTATGCCATTCCCCCGTCGTCGCGCTCACCTCCCCGCCCCCCTCGTCCCGCTACCCGTGCCGTCACCCCAGCCTCCAATGAGGATCCGGAGGTTATTGCCTGTATTTTCTTAAGGGATGAATTCTCCGCGAGGACCGCTACCGCCACCTTTGCCAACTTCCCCGTCGTTGGGGGGAGGGCAAGTGCCTGGGAGGTTGGGTGATGCGCTCGCGGGAGGTTGGGTGAGTAGGTGTCGGTGGCCGGTGCAGTCCGCTTCCGGTGTACGCGGCCCGTTAAGTCTCCGGGAGGGCACGACGCAGCGGGGCTGATCAATTTTCTGATGGAGATGTCGTACGATGGGTCTGGTTGTCTGCCCGCGAGCACGCGTGACGCTTCGCTCGACTCGTCGCTCGACGCGGGACGACCGCGGGCGGGAGGGAGACGAACGGACGTCGGATGGAAAAATAGGGAAAGTTTGTTTTGGCTATGCTGGGGGAGGACAATGTCTCGAGTGTACCGCTCCGTCGGGATTGATTAAACGCGTCGCGCGCGCGTGTAAGTCGCTGGAGAGTGGAACGTAATGTTTGCGAAATTACCGATCGAACGATATGCATGTCCACGATGCATATCCGAACGCGATAGCGTTATTTTTTTAGCCCGCGCGCGCGTGTACGAGCATACGAGCGAAATCGCGGGTATAGAGCGTTCAGGAAGCTCCGCGAACATCGTTGCGATAGGTCGAGCTACGCTCATGGGTCCTACAAAATGGTCCAAAAATACGGATATGCAAGGATACGGCAGAATTTGTAAACACGCGGTGAATTACTTGCTGACTGTTACGCGAAACACATTTTTTACGAAGCACTCTTCCCCACTTGCACAACAAACCACGCACGTCCGTTTGTCTGTCCGTCGTGTTTCTCCAAGCGAGCGAATCGCGTAGGCAGCCGAGGGAATCACGATTCCTGTGCGTTTCGAAAGCAACAAGTACTTAGCTATCGGTCCCTCCGTAGCAACCTAAAGAGACCCCGCGAGGGGAGTTAAAAACAAAGTTGCGACGCTTTTCCAACATTGCCGCGATTACGTGCTCAATAATGAATCGCCATTGTCAAAGAGGGGCTCAGCATCGACGGTGCCTAATCGTTTCTCGCAGTTGCGAGCGGATACGCGCAACGATATTGCTGGCTGAGCTGACTCACGCATCAAATCGTAACTGCTGCTCTCGCGAGTTTGCAACTTGCTGAGTATGATTCTCCCGAGTAAATATCTTCGTCTTATCTGTACAAATGTATGCATTGTTCCGCATCAAAATCGTGCATATAATTTGTAATCGCCATATGATACATATTTTTCTCTCTCTTTCTCTCCAAATTGCTGTAACATACGCGATGTAACAATTGCGAACGAAGAGTTCATTGTCCGAGTCTCAGTTAAAAATGGAGAGGGCGAGAAACACCTCCGTCTTTCTTGGAAAATCAAGCGTTTCGGTGTAATTATCGGCGGCGAGGTAGTTCCAGGAGAGCCGCTATCCGCGCTTCCTCGAGCGGCCGTTCCGGGCTTCCTGCCCACGAAAGCCGCTCATCCATCGAACGACTCCTTCCGCGAAAAAGGAATTAGACGCGCGGCGGTTGCGAGCGGACCAGGTTCGCGGAAGCTATGCCCGCTTTTCCTTCTCTCCTCTTTTTCGCCGGCCCTATGCTTTTCACAGCGATATCCCCGCGCGCGGGTACCAACCCACGCATGCACACGCGCGACTCTCACCCGCACCCCTCACTCAGTCCCCTCTCTCCTTTCGGGGATCGTATCGACCGCGAGGGACGGCGGGCCACGGTTTTCTTTTACGTACGAAAGCAATTTTGCAGGCCGCTCGTAATTTAGTGGCGCGAATAAAGGCGCGAGAGCGGCAGCGGGGGTGGTAGAGAGGGGGGACAAAGGGGGACGAGAGGGACGGACGAGAAGGGAGAGGCAACAGAGGCTGCCGGTGGGGCCCCGTCAGGGCGAAATAAGCGCACGCATCCTCCTCCGCGAATCAAGTGTGGGTGCGCCGAGTCTCCTCGGCGCCATATTAAGGCGAAGGTGCGTACCAGGGTTGCGTAGCGTGTGTGGCTGAGTTTTGGGGTGCCGACCGAGTCCTGGCACAAAGTGGCTATTACGGTTAACCGGGATGAAAAACAACGCACCGCGCTAGAAGAGAGGAAGGGAGGAGAGCGGATGAGAGAGAGAGAGAGAGAGAGAGAGAGAGAGAGAGTTTGCGGTGAACTCGTGGATTTTGGTTCGAGTTCAGTCGTAAGCCGCGCGATTAATTCGTTTGTGGCCGAATCAACTAAGCAACATTCCTGAGCGCCCGTCGCGAGTTCAAATGGTAACCGCAATTGCAAACTCCCGAAATAAGTGACACGTGTATCTTTGTGTCAGTTGGGTGTGTGTATATATATATATATATATGTATGTACGTATGTATGTATGTATAATGTACATTCCTGTCTTTCCCGTTCAATAGAATTAAATATTAACGCCTAGTAGGATATTATACAAATTATATCATTTGAGTGTATTATTTAGAGTAAATCTGCGTGCATGTGAATTCAATATTGAAAGCAAGAGACAAATATTATTTCTCTTCAACTCATAAACGGAAGATTGGAGAGACGGGGTGTTATTTATCATTTATTATTATTAAAATGTAACATGCCAATATGCAGGGAAGGAGAGAAAGAGAGAGACAAGACATATGTAATTAGATAATTATTTTCACTTTATTCATTTGCTTTCCTCTCTCCGCAAAAGCGCGTTTCGTCGTGCCGTTAAAATATGCGAGGGAGACACGATCGCGGGAGAAATTTTTCAGCCCTCCCTTCGAGACACAAGTACTCGTGCGCCTGGCGGTGTCTCGAAAGGGCTAAGAAGGAAAGAGGGGTCTCGTCGCCCTTGAGTCTACGTACGGTACTCGTACATAAATCACGTAGTAGGGGTAGGTCAGTACGGGCTATCCTCGGAGGGTTGAAACTTTTAGGAAGGGAGCAGTCTGTGAACCGCTCGAACACGCAAATTTAGGGTGGGTCGTCCCTTCGCGAGACACACAAGTTCGCCCCCGCTGCGCGCTCGAAAATCGACGAAAGCGTCGGGGAGAAAAAAGGTCTCGCTTCGAAAATGCATGCAGGATTTCTTCCATGAAATCGTGTCTGCGCGCATAAGTTCGTAATTTTTTGCACTTATGTTCCTTCGCTATAATGAGCAGCGTGATTAGTCTTTTTTCGAATTTCCATCCTCTGATTTCTCCCAATTAAATATTTGTAAATGTAGAGTTAGCAGAGAGAGAGAGAGAGAGAGAGAGAGAGAGAGAGAGAGAGAGAGAGAGAGAGAAAGAGAAATTTATTTTTAACCACGTCCCTAAAATTTCTTTCGTTGTACCAGACATTTTTTAAATAAATCCTACATGAAAGCGACATTTATTAGTTGTTTTAAATGTCGTTTGCTTGAAACCATGGCACTTTATGTGAAGTTCATATCTTCTCGCTCGCGCAATTAAAATTGGCAAACTCTTGTCAGTGACAAGAGCGAAGTGATAGTTTTTAATTTCGTCCCGTAAAATTTACACCTTTTTAATCAATCTTGCGCGACCCCCTTGTTATTTTTTCTGTTGTAGCATTTTTACGAGAAATAACATCATTCGACAAATAAAAATATTCGGTCGTGTTTTTGCCGCGGATTTAATAAAACATTTATTTACAGTTTATCACGAGTAGAAAAATTGCCGCGCTGGTATTCGAGAGATAGAGAGAGATTTTAGCAGCCCGGCGCGTTCGCCCGAAAATAATGCAACTCTTTCATCTGTCCTGGATTACACTGTCGACGCTCGTCCGAAAAAAAAGGCACGCACTCGTGACAGGACCGTGCGATGACGTGTGGAAAAAAACAAACAATACCACAGCGTTTTATGATCCATTCAGCGATTTTTTTTTCTTTTTGTCTCGCAGATTAAAAATCACGTTTTATCGTTTCACTCGCAGTTCGCACGATAAATCGCAACGCCAAATTTTGCTTTTTTTTTATAAACTTGGAAAATCGCCGTTCCTTGAGCGTAGACAACGTGACGCGTTGTATATTCATCGTAACATTTATAATTGTCTCTCATTAATAATAACGACGATACCAAATTCATGATGCCGTCGTTTCATTTCCGTTACTTTGCGCCATGAGCAAATTTAAGCACTGTGGCGTTGAAAATCTCCTTTATCTCGGGAAGAGATTCGCGCGAAATTCCAAGTGGACGAACCGACACTGTTTCTTTTCTGAACAACGCGCAAAATCGTGCCTCCGTTAGTGACACAAAACGAAATCATACGTTACGCAAAAAAATACGTGCGACGTTTCTTTAATGCATAAAATACACCATAATTGCACGGAGCGCCGCTGTTCGGCATTAGCCGAACGAAGCGACGTTACAGCGTTCGCTGTTAACGGATCATTATGGGAAAAGTACCCTCCTCGTTTACACTTGCTTTGCCGCGGCGTCGTGCCGATGCGTTATTGTAAAACAAACTACGCTTTGGCGACATTTACATTGCGCGATGGCAAAATAACAATTACGTTCCCGCTGGGCCGTGTGGCGATCCTCACAAACCTACTAACTATAACTAACTACTACGAAATGTGATTAGAGCACGTGGATGGGTCGTGCTGTAAACCTACCGTGTGTTATTTCAACGAATTCGCCGCGAAACTAGTCGAAATTTCGCCCAACCGATGCTCACAGTTGTGGCCGAGTTATTGACGAAATCGTAAATTGCTAAAGTTTATTACGCGCGTCGCCTCGCCCATCACGGCCGGTGCTTTTGCGCGCTGCTGCTGCGAAAAACAAAGCGGCTCTTTCGAGCACTCATCGTGATTATTGTACGACTATTTCATTATTTTACTAGACACCAGTTGCACTAGTGCGATCAACGCGTCATCTTGCGCAAAATTAACCATTAAATTCTGGTGAACAAAATTATACCTTACGCATGTCTGTCGTACGATGCCTTTTCCAACTTTACTGAGAGGGAAAGAAATGGTTGTTCCGGCTAAAATTAGAGTTTTTTAAAACTCCAATTACACTTTTTGATTGTTGCAACACGAAAATGGTGGTAGTAACTTGCGTATAAGATTATTATCGCTGACATTATAGCAGAATTTATTAGGACCTTAACTTAGTTTCCGCCCAAAAAATACTGAGAAAAAGCATTTATTGTAAAAAATTTATTTAAATTATTTCAATGAAAGTATTTTCCATCACTTTCTACAACTTTTTGCCATCTTTCTGGCAACTGGGCGATACCATCTCGATAAAACGATGTTTGTTTCGAAGCAATCCATTCGTCCACCCATTCTCGCACTTCTTCAACATTTCGGAAGCGTGTACCAC
>NW_022639542.1:673754-675727 GCF_010583005.1 Odontomachus brunneus
TTTTTTCAAATCAAAATAGTGCAAAAGCACATGTCGAAAAAACACTTTATCGCGTTCCATTTTTCACAAAGCAAAAGAAATTGTTGTTTAGGAAAATAATTGTGTATGCTGACTGAATGTTATCGAGAAATGTCGAAATTAATCACAAACTACCTGTTTCGTTAGTAATGACTACTAGAACTGTTTGCATTGCCATCTAACATTTGCGGGCGGAAACTAAGTTAAGGTCCTAATAATTAAAAAATGCTCTCTTTGATCATAATTTATAGTAAACATATGTGTTTACATATACTAAATATTTGTTTTTTAATGTAGAATTGATTGCATTGAGAAAAAAGAAAGTGATTGAGACTTTGCTCGAATTTTGTTCGTTCGAGCAAACGTTTAATCGATTGAACGAATTGTATAGTTGCTGCGATGAGTTATATCAATTGGTAGTCGCGATTTGACTATTTCAGGGCAACTTATTACTGCACTAACGCGTAATTTGTTCAATAGATATGATATTTCTTTGAAGACGGGTGACCAGCGATTTTGACGATCCAACTGCTTTCTCTGTATACAATTAGACGGGAGTGCGTTATGTTTTACCGCGCTCGATTCGGTGGACTCGATGTACGCACAACAATCGCGAGCTCGACGAGATCCCGGCGCGGATGGGTTCTTGATTGTCGACGAAGAAAAAGAACGTCCCCGCTGGCGCTCGATGCTGACGAGAGAAAAAAGGTGTGCCGATACAGGTCGTTGAGCAACACCCTATAGGACCCTAACCCGGAAGTAAAGGCGTGCATACGCATCCGCGCGGCTGGATAACAAATCGGCCATGGCGCTAGACAGTAAAACTTTTCCTCAGAATTTTCCCGACGCATTATTGCCGATCCGTTTTGTGTTTTCGCAAAGATGGGCGGCTCAATGCGTGTGAAATCTGAACTCCGTCGATTGACGGAATCCTTTGTGACGTCCTGCGAGCCTCTTTTACTTTTTATAGTACGGAAAAGTCGACGCGTGTAGTGTAATAATTTTTTGCAAAATATACGGCTCGGACGCGGTGTAATCGCGGTAAACGTGCGGAGATCTCGGTGAGTTCGGTGAGTTAGCCATAAACAACGTTAACTTTTACCTTATCCGAGATATACGCGAGAAACGATGTTCTGACAAGATGCGTCCCCAGCGCGCAAGAGAGATTATCTAATTATATCTGCATCTAATTATAACACGATAAATTGCTCATACAATCGGGAAAAAGATTTCTCCTCTTTCGTACGTCTCTCCGTACATCCGGTCGTTGTTTCAATTTTGGTTAGACGGCGATGTGTTGTGTGTGCTCTCTTTACTGTGTGTGTGTGTGGCTACGCGAATTGTCGGTTCTATGACAGACCCACAGTAGGATATCGCCCCATCCTGAATCCCCGGGACACGCACGAGGGCGGAGAGGGTTGAAAACGGACCGCGGGGGAAGAGGGTAAACGCGTATTGAAAAGGGTTGCTACGAGTGTACAATACTTTTACGTGACGTCAATCTTTGTCTACCGGCTACGCACATTACCGAGCCCCGTGCCGAGCCGCGCGATACAATAGATACGGGAATTACTCGCGAACAAATAAGCGTTTTCAATCGTCGCGCGCACAAGGCACGTCGGCATATCGGTCTTTTTAACGTCGACGGGCTCTTCATTGACGTCGACTGTGAGCGGATTCTTCAAGACGGAAGTCGCCGATCAACGACGCTTCCGCAAGAGCGCTCGTCACCCCTCTAACCGACCGACAGCCGCCGCGAAATATCGTAAACAGCCTCGACGGATCGCTCGCAGTTAATAAGGCGAACAACAAAATGAACTCCGCTCGGCAACACCTCAAAATTTTTTCTCCCGTTACCGCGGAGTAACTCGAAGGTCCAGGGTGTCCGCTGGAAAGACGGATAGAGAGAGAGAGAGAGAGAGAGAGAGAGAGAGAGAGAGAGAGAGAGAGAGAGA
>NW_022639542.1:676171-680252 GCF_010583005.1 Odontomachus brunneus
GAGAGAGAGAGAGAAGGGGGGGGGGAGAAAGAGTGCGCGAACGTACGGTGGTGAGGCGACGAGGAAGAGAAAAAACGCGAGAGAGACGCGGAGAGAAGAAAACGGGCAGATGGAGGGAGAAAGAGGAAGGCGCGGGTGGACGGGCGATAGAGAGGATATAAACGCGGCTAGGCGAGGGAGGGAAGGGCCTCGAGCGAGGGAAAGGGACAGCGAGAGGGTAGTTCTGAAAGGGGGTTGCGATGCGAGTGCAATACTTTTCCGTGAGACGGCACCAGTGTCGTCGGCTCTCCGAGGGGTGGGTTCGGGCTGGACTGGGAGTGTGCGTGGGGTCAACGACCGCAGTTGGGGTGGCTTCCCCCTACCTGGTGCCTTCCCCTCCGTCCTGTCCCCCCCTTCCCTTTCTGCTCTCCCCTTTGCTCTACGCCAGGGCACGTTGCGGTAGGCGGAGGTTGGGGCAGGTTAGGCTTAGCTTAGGGTTCAATATCGGGGAAAACACGGGCTTTTATTTGATCGCTCGCTACGTTCTCTACCGCGCCGCGCTAGGAAAGGGGGTCTCGGGGGTGGTTGAGCGGCGGGGGCCGGGCGGGAAAGAGGGAACTTGGATGTACTCGGATGCGTGTACGCATTTGCTTTCCGTACCTCTATGATCCTCTGAATGCGCGAGTTGTGCTGCGAGAAGGGGTGGCATTGATGCCGATTGTGAGCGGGCTAGATAGCTGGCTGGCTGGGTAGTGGAGCTCGACGAAATTCATCGGGGAAACTCCGTTTTCGTTCCCCGTGATCGACACGCTGATCGTTAGTACACACGACGCGCCGGGGGGCTTGTCCGCGGCAGATAAGGAAAGTCGCGCTCGAGAGAGCGCTGATCTTCTTAGCAAACCTTGGCGTGCTTCTTTGTTACCTCGTCGATCTTCGAGGGAATGAGGTCGAGTATGAAGTTACGAAGCGATATTAAATATTAAGTAACCGTCGGATTGCTCTTATAACAATGATATTCGTTACTAATGATAATTGCTGGTATAATTGTCGCTTGTAGCTAACAACGATGATTGATACAAGTTGATCAGTGGCAAATGATGAAACATAGCACTAAATATAATACTATATCTGATTCATCTTATTTATACTAAAGTAATCTGCACGTTGCTTATACATCGTTAATATTGTATTAAGAGTTACCTCATTTTCTGTTTCAATTAGGCGGGCGTAATTGGATGCTTACTAGACTCCACTTGTAGCGACTAATTTTGCCGCAGCTTGCGGTTAGTGGTGATCGATCGGTCGGTGTCAATCGAGACAAGTATCGACTAAGTGGCGAACATTGAATCCCAACCGAACAATTTGAAATCGTTGAACATGACGACATGCATCCGCGCGTTCTCTCTCTCTCTCTCTCTCTACGCGTCTCTCTTCTCTCTTTCTCCATCCATTTTCCTCTCGCGTCGCTTACCCCGGAAACACACGTGTTGCGCAAACTTTAAATCCGGTTATACCAGCGCGATAACAATTTCTCGCGCACGATATTTCACCACAGTCGGAATATAGTGCGTGTTATCGATTTGTGTGTCAGACATCTTCATCCATAGGTATTTTCAACCGTCGCACGTTTGATACGATCGCGATTCGGCAGTTCTGTTTCTCGCTTACGCGGATTCGCGAACGTTCCACCGACTTGTTCTTTTACAAACTACTACGGGGCTAGACATTTATTTTTACTGAAATGCGCCTCACGCGCGCGAGCGCATGTTGTGCTTCCAATGTGCGCGGCACAAAAAAAATCAACGGCAACTCTCCATCTGCAAACCAGTTTTTCGTTAGTGGGCGTGTAATGTCTCGTAGACTGACGTGACTCGCATGCAAAAACGATACAATAGATTCGCTTTTCGAGAGCGCGCGGTAATCGATTCGATTTATCTGGGATTATTTGCGACATAATAAACTGTTGTAAAAAGAGCGAACGCCGATCAAGCTCAATTCACAGTTCCGTGCGAAAATAATCTTACCATGAATGCGCGCGCGCGCGAGAGAGCCACAGTGACTTGATAAATGACAGATTTGACAGCGTACTTTCATAACTTGTCTTGAATAGTGCACGATGTATATAGCAAGACTTTATTCACAATTTCTTCTCGCAAATTTTTCTCGTGCTGTTAACAGTCGCCTTTTGCAAGAATCGGTTCAGCAGCTTTTTCTTCCTGTTTCCGACATTTAAACGGGACGAAGTAAAAACATCCGTCTAAGATTGCAGGCTCTGTTCAATACCTGAAACGTAATAAATTTCGCCAGCAATTAGCCTCGCAGATTCACTCGTCGCCTCATGATTTCCGAGCGCTATAACCTCGTGCGTAATATCGAGAATTAATCGATACACGATGCTAGAAGTTTCCTCAACCGGCGAAGCAACGTATTTTAGTGCATGCTGCATGCTGAGAGGTGAAACGGATATGGACGCGTTTGTAAACCGAAAAATTGAAAAACAGCGCGAGGGTGAAGGATTCATTGTCTCTGATCAGCCATTAATTAGGAACTGAGTCGAAGATACGCGTCCCTTCGTGATTTCGTGTGCCGATTTAGTCTTCGACATTGTAGCAGTCGGACCGTTCGGTCGTTCAGAATGAAATAAATCGGCCGCTTTTTTCGCGATATCACTCACGAATAAAGTATCGAGCGGCAGGTCGTTTTAATCGTTAATTAAAACGAATATGTTGATATTAATAATGTCGCGTCGTTTAGTCAGTCGTTACTTATTCAGCGTTTCATTTCTCAGCTAACGGTCTTTCTGATGAGTTTCTTTCAGCATGTTGCATAATTTATACCGCGCCTCGTAATTTATGTATAACGTAGACTGGCTGCTGCAAATTTGTAGAATCGGAAGGGAGATGGCTTGCTGAAACGAATAAATAAACGCGAAGATTAATTATCGTCTTTCGGGCTCTTTCAGATCATTTATTCCGTAAAAGGCACCTTTTTCTCCGCCCACAATTTTTTCCCTACACATGATACAGTTATTCGCTTCAGAGTTTTGCGCGACCCGCCGTACGTCGCGCTTTTCATATTTTCCCCTTAATTATTTCGCTAATTGAGTTGTCTCCTCTCTCTGTGTGTGTGTGTGGGGCTTGCATAATTATTTATTACTCTTCTTTTTCCCCGAGATGAAATCTATCTTATCGTAGATAGTGTGCAATAAATTCTGTTTCCGACTTCCTCAAGTTTAATCTAATCTCTTTTCAATAATCAGCAATAATTTGATATTAATGGATGATACCATGCCGGGTGATTGGATATCACGCTGCTTAATATAACAATAGCTTCATTCCCTATCTGCCTATCTATCTCCCTCGCGTCTATTTGCGCGTCTGTCGGTAGCTTCAAGATCCTCAGCAACAGCGTGTAATCTGCATTCGGTGGTTGATCGACGTGACCATTGTCACGCATTGTCGTATCGCATCTCGTCTCGTTCGTGTCTTTCACTGGATACGAGCGAAACGCGGTTGCTTTCACAACATTTTGCACGCGCGAACGGAACCGCGCTTTGCGGAAAACTCCGTGTGTCGGTGATGGTGGTGGTGTAGTAGTGGTGGTGACGGCGGCGGCGGCGTCGGCGGTGGCAGCGACAGCGGCGGTAGTGGTGGTGCTGGTGGTTGGTGGTAGTGGTGGTGCTACGACAGTTATAAGCCGCTTCCATTTCCGTAATTAAATTCTGACGCCTCAGACGTCCGCTTTTCGTGGCTGCAGCCAACGTATCCGCAATTTTCGTCACCAGTAAGGAACTATCGATTTAATGTAAACGCGGTCCTATAATGCGGGACGACGTCGGAATGACGTTCTTCGTCGAGTAAAAAGAGGGAGAAAGAGAGGAAAGAAAAATAAATTGAGCGGGAGAAAGAGTCGAAGCTATCGGAGGGTGTGTGCTAACGTTAGTCTGCAAGCCGCGAAAGTCATAGGTAATGAAATATCCATTGTTACGCCGCGGTGCCTAATTACGAAGTAATTATTGCAAGTACTACCGTAAGAGTCTGAGAGTAAGAGAGAGAGAGAGAGAGAGAGAGAGAGAGAGAGAGAGAGAGAGAGAGAGAGAGAG
>NW_022639542.1:680537-710569 GCF_010583005.1 Odontomachus brunneus
AGAGAGAGAGAGAGAGAGAGAGAGAGAGAGAGAGAGAGAGAGAGAGAGAGAGAGAGCGCCGGAAGAAGACCTACGACAATATTTTCCCGAAGGAAAAAATTGTTACGCGATAAAGACTCCATGGTTCGGCGAACTCTTGAGATCTGATGGTTCGCGAAATTACCTCGTGAGGGAGAAATAAGGGAACAATAAAATGTACTGCTGCTTATTCTTCATGTTTTCATTGGCATCGCGAAGCCAAGTATTCCGCTCGGCTAGCTTCTATATTAATTATTTTATGGAAGATACGCGCCTCTCTTTCGGTATAAATATGTTAGGTAACACGCGAAGAATGGTCTTCAATACTACCTTTTTTTCTGCAAGTACAACGCAAGAGAATTACCTCGTGCGTTTAATCGATACTGCTCGGAATATTGAATTATTCCTTGTGTACGACGTGTCGCTATCGAAACCTTGGAAAGTACGGAAAAGTACACGAAAATTTTACGTTGAAAATAAAAGGAGTTTTTGACGTTATATAATAATTCACAATGGCCGATATAATTCTGAGAAAGAAAATGAATTAAATTCCTGTCGTTGTCACTTGCGGAAAATGAGAAACGTGGACATGAAAATAAACAACTTATGTATTCTTAGCCGAAGTGAAATTTGCAAATAAAGATCTCTCCCTTATAGATAAGACTCCCCCGAGGCAGTTGTACTATCCACTTGTAATTATAGTGCAATTTTGCCGTTCTAATCGCACGTTTCTATAAACGACTAAATATATTCGCGGAAATGCGATCTAATACTCTTTTCCTTTCGATGAGAGGGAAAGAGATGGAGAGGAAAAAGAATTGGCAGTATTGATTGATATTCACTACTCATAAGGTCGTTTAAAGATTTAAGACTTCCCGGAATATAGTGGTAGCAATTAATGTCATTGGCATCGAGAGGGAGGGAACTGGAGAAGAAACGGCGGCAGTAAATTCACAGAAAACGTGCAGCAAACGTTTAAAACCGGCATGTATCCCCCTCTGCAAAATTGTACTAATTGCGAGGTCGCCGATGAGCAAAAGAAAGACTGAGCGGTGTGAAACGAGAGGCCGAAACGCGCTCTCGCGCGTTTGTCGAGAGTATTTGTAACATTTGGAGAGATTGTGCGTGGTCGGTTAACGCGCCCATAACGCGCACAACTGGCAATAATTACGTATTATTTCTCGTCCGATAGGATCATCGGTCACGACCCATTCTACTCAGCTGGATAATGTGTTTTCTATTATTTTGCTGACATCCCGGTGTTGTTAACATCGTAATTTATTATTTTCGCATGATGAATGAGAGCCCGTAATTTATGAACGTTGAGCCATCGATCTACCTCCAAAATTCATACCGTGAATACATTAATAATCGCAAAGCTGATAGATCTCGTCCACAATAACGTTACGCACATTCCCTTGCGTATTTCGATATCATTTATATTTTATATCATTCGCCGTGTGCGTTATTGCATTCCGAGTTGGAATCGAATGTCGGAGTTTGCACTCGATCTTGCTACCACGGTGCTCACTTTCGGACAATCGCCGCGCGCGCGTGGTGCTTACTATCGAATTTCTGACGACCTTGCCGCTACTACGGACTACTGCTACTGCTACCACCGTAGAGAAAAACGAAAGGGGCATTTGAGGGAGCAACTTTGTAATCGCCCTCGTAATCAAGTAACGTATACGTCGGACTACTCGCCGCCGTAACTTCATGCCCCTCGATTTACAACGGCGACTACAAAGTTGGGTAATTTGTATATCGCGTTATATTGTAGCACGCCCGCGCGCACTCTCGGCCATGCCGCGCCGTTTCTGTAATTTGTCACGACGGTAATCACAAAGTGGCCCTAGTACGAGAAGTGGATGGAGTTTTTTCTCTCTCTCTTTCCCCGCAAACAGCGTTGCTCCCGCGCGTTTCGAAGAACTTGAGTGGTATCGAGGAATTATCTCCCGTAATAGCACCATTCCGCATCATTTTAGGCCGTTCTTTTCGTTTTCTCGTTTCGCTCGCGAGGGGATCACGTTATCGAGGCTACTTGCTCAATTTGTATACCATGTAGTGTACACTGTGTCATTACGATGATTGCAAATTACTTACTTAGAGCACAATGATCGTTTTTCCTCCGCGTAGTCGCTTGATCTCAGTTTTCAGACCGCGCTTGCCTGACGAGATTTTCACGTGCGTCGCTCTTGAGGTAAAAGTACCAATACCTGGACGCTATATATATATATATATATATATATATATATATAAAATAACGTTTATACCTAACTCTAGACACTCTTATTATTTTGGTCTTTACATAGGAGTATTTCAATGTACGAATATATACAGAGGCTTTCCGTAGAAACAATCTAAAGTGACGAAAGTACGGCCTGTACACAAAGAGGATTTTATGATAAAAATTACTGTGAAATTTTGTAGCGTAACAATATATCTATATCTTGCATAATCTTGCATAATGTAATCACGATCCTGTGTATGAAGCATACACTGATCCTTCGAAATATATGGATATAAGAAAGTTCAGTAGTCGAAAGCAGGACTAAAGGTTCTACTCGGGTAGTCGTACGATACTTTCCAAAATTCGCTCTTAATTACCTCGAAACTCGCGAGCCGACCGCTTGCGGACGAGATTCCTGAGCAAATATCGACTTTTGAATAGAGTGATTATTATAGGGCTTCTATCTGTGAATGAAAATCGGACTTATTGACACGGAATCGGCACCGGGATCTCTCATGCTTGCCATCTTTCGACGTGTATATTCGCCGGCATATGCGTGCTACGCGATATCGGGGCTCGCGTGCCACACACACGTAACCGTCGTCGAATCAGAGCGCGACACGCGGCCAGTGCAATTCGTGCCCGGCAATTTAACGCAACCTGAATTTCTAAAAATGTGCAAGAGTCGGCGAAACAGTCGAGGCCGGCGACGGGAGGAGGGAGTCGCGAAAGGCCTCGGAAGGATGCGAGCTAATCGAGGAGACGGAAGGAGAAGACGAGCGCGACTTTCGGTGAAACGTCGCTACGATCTCGCGCGTGGTCTCGATTTCGCGTGAACAAGTTATCGGGTGAACTATGTAGCGATACGAAAACGAAAAACAAAAACGAGGGAGAATAAGGGGTTTCCCTACCGTATCGGCGTGCGGGCGCGTGTAGATCTCTCGACAGCACCAAATGTGTCAAATTTGTAGTACCAGTCGAGCTCGGATATGTAGCTCCGTATGCTTTTTTTTTGCGTTTCGCGAATCCGCCGAAAGTGATAAACGTTATTTGGGCGAAGCTACCTGTTGCGCGTTTTGATATTTGTTTCCTACCGTGCGGTCATGCGCGCAAGTCTAATTATCGCGACGATCTCGATCTTAGCCGGCTGTGAAATGACAACGGCACATCCCGTCGTCGCACCGGTCTCGCTCGTAATCCCTCCCTCGCAATCGTCGTGAGTTACGCCCTGCAGAGAGAGAGAAAGAGAGAAGTCTCTCTCGGCGGACTTGGAGCTTCAGCTAAATGCTCGAGTCCGCAATACACTTGACTCGCGCGATTCCTTTGCCGCGTCGTCGGCTTCCCGCGTCACAATTGTTTGTCGTAAAAGCCACTTTACTCGTTCCCCTTTACATGTCGCGTTTGCCGATTCACCGGTAGAAAAAACAAGTTATCGCAGGTGACTAAAGCTCTATCGACGAACCCGACGAACGGCGCGAACCTTGCGGTAAAATCGAGGCTGCCACTTGGGGATTCAGAAAGTGGTTACGATGATTATTGTCGTCGACAGATAAAAGATGAGCGCGTTGTTGCGTGAGAAGTTACGTAATGTCAAGTGGTCGAGTAACAAGTAACGAGGCGGACGACGGAATCGTAAATTCGATCGTTTGATCTCGCGATTCGATGAATAAAACATCAATTGTCTTGCTGCAAGTCAATAAAATCTTGACTTTTGACGTGCTCACGCGCAAGAAAAAGAATATAACACCGTGATAATATTTATTATCACGCGACCATCATTTCCCGTAACTTGTGACTCGTGCCCGGTCGAGTTGGATTTAAAATGGCGCATGCCAAAATTAATTCCTCCTTTTAAGATGTTTACGATAAAATTAATTTGCCATTATGCGACTCATCGAATGGCTTACTCCAGTAACAGTTTAATAAGGTCACGAAGAGAAAAAGAAGAAGAGAATGAGAAAAACGGCGGATTGCCTCGGCAAAGAGTAAAAGGTCCGCATGAAAGCTCGAGGATCGTCTCTCGGGAAAGCGGCGAGGACGATCGTTATTGGTAGATGAAAGGTGAGCACCACGTTGTAAGCCACGTAATGTCAAGTAGTCATGTCAAGTAATGAGATGGATTGCAAGCTTGGCTGTTCGAGCCTCGCGAGACATGAAATATTTATTAATTATTCAATACTTACACAGAAAAAAAGACAGTTGGGCCATACATAAATCTGTTTGCGTCAACTAGATTCAATATTCAGTAAAATGGAACAACTAATCATATGGTTACTGTCAGCAGTCACTAAGTTACTGGCGATGCAGCAGTGACGGTATCTGCTCCAACTAGACTGTATCTATGGTAAATGTTATCCCAACCGATTTCTGGTTACCACAATCAGAACACGTGCAAATTCACGGAAAAAAAGATTTCGTATAACTGAGTGTAAACAAGACGAAGAACCCGCCAATGAGTAATAATGTCTTTGAACCGAGCGGAGTCGCCGACATCGAATAATCGCGTAAGTTGCTTGCAGCCGCGTAGTGCACGTCGCGCAATGTAAAAGAGACAACTTCCCGTATCGATCGCGATGAAATCTCAAACGAAACAGCGAGAATGACATACATACACCACGTGTGATATCGCGAGAACTCTTATATAGTCAGCGTCATCCCGCGGAGAAGGTATAGACAGGATAAATAAGCGCACGTTTGTCGTCGATACGGATACTATTTGTTCGAGTAACGAAGTAGCCGAGGTGGATTGCGCAGGACTATTACCGGCGCTCGGATCCCGCGGGAATCCTCCACGAGGAGCGGCCGGGCTAAGTGTATCGCGACTTTTGTCATATACACTTAAGGCCGTCGTGACGCGAGCTCTCGCAGTCGTTTCTCAAAGTTAAATACGGGAATTACTTTCCTCCCAGAAATGGCGTTAAGAATGCAGACGAGCGTGTTACGGTCTACCGAAAGCGCAAACGTTTGTCGTAGAATCCCGTGGAGTCTTTCGCTCGAACGTCTCAAGCTCCCGTAGCACTTGGCGAATGATCGATAACGGTGAGGAAATGAGCATAGCACGCCGGACGAGACACCGGCGGAGATGCGAAAACAAATCGATAGGAAATGTACGAGCGCCCGTGCTGTCGGTTTATTATGTAGATTCATTGGCACGATTATGTGCGTGCGCGTTCGCGCGAGAGCGGACTAACGGCATCCCGTAATTTGACAACTTCCCTGCAAAATTACGGGGCGCGGAAAAAACGTGCCATGCAACCTGTCGCGGAGATGCAAGTCACGCGTTTCTATTCGGCCACAAGGCTTAGTAGTCTCTCAGCTTCTTGCTTTCCGTCTCGCGCGCGGAACGGAACGGAACAGATTATTTTTGATAGTGGCTCTTAAGGAATGTGGACAATAGCCACGGAGGGGAGAGATGAAGCGCGGCGTTTGTACATCGAGACGGGGGAATCGCAGAAAAAGAGTGCGGTCAAGCGCTTGTAGACGTTTTGGCCCGAATAACTTTGAATTAATGATACCGATTTGAAACTTGTATGTCGAGTAGATTGAGAATATAAAGTCTCGATAGTATTCTCGTAGTCGTTTGGAAGATAACGACACAAAAGATGGCAATCTCGGTAGACAGCCATACTGGCGCGTGGCGTGAACTTTGCGTGATATCAGAGGAAAATAACGAGAATAACATTGAGATTTTATATTCTTAATCCATTCGTTATAAGCTTAAAATTGGTGTATTATTTGATGTATTGAATACTTAAAGTTTTACAAAATCCCATGGAAAAGGAGCGAAATTTGACATTGCACTCTTTACATTCCACTGCGTACGTTCTACTTACTTTTTTGCTTTTAAAAATGACGTCGAGTTTACTTGCGTAATCTCATCGGATCTATTACGTCTTGCGTGTATTACTAAAATCATAAACGACTCTTTTGCGTGAGATATTTGTGTTTATTTTCAACTGCGATGCTTTACTTTTCTAGCGTTACCTTGTTCTGTTTACTTGCTATTCTTTTCTCTAGCGTTTTCATGTTTGCACGGTGCTGTAGTCATTAGTTATGTAACTTGTATATCTTCAGTACGACCATTGGGTTTTATTTTGAAAACTGGGGATTTTCTTTTCCTTCTTTTTTCATTTTCTATATGATCTATATTGCCGTCAAAATATTGCCGTTAAGATATTTCATTGTATTATTCTAAGAGGCCAACGTACTCCAGGACATTAATAAACTGTCTATTTCTCTTTCTCTTTCTCTCTCTCTCTGGTCGCGCATTGGTTTCCGATGTTCGTGATAGATGTCCCTTTTTCCGGTTGCGTTTAGATTAATCAAAACAACAGTGCTTTCAACGTCGAAATAATCGGCTGGCCAGTAGATATTAATTTCGCAGAGAATAATGGGCTATAAACCGCGCCGAATTATTGAATTTTCAAAGTACTCGTGTATCTACTAAATTCACTGACAAATAATTAATCAGGATTTATAAACCGGCCATGAGGAAATTACGCACCGGCCGGATTCGACAACGGTGCCGGCTCACCGGCATTAAATCATCGTCGATCGATCAGCCGACGCGTTGCGTGCGTTACAATAAAACGCGACGACACCTCGCCGCTGTCAAATCACGGTGTCATTTGCGGCAAATTGAATCACAGTCGATAATAAACGATAAGGCTCGCACGCGGCGCGCGCGACTAATAGGGTTCCTCATTCGCCGACGGGATTTTCGAGAATCCTCCGACTAACGTGCGATCAATTAGCAGGTGACTTACGCTTGCAGTCCTACGTAACGATGACATTTCGCGATTAACATCGCACATCTGTCCTTGGAGTCGCTCACGCAATTGCAGTTTTGCATTCCTCGCGCTCGCGGCAAATCGCAAAGCGCCGATAAGTCGTCGGACAATTAAGACGATTCAGCTTCCCCCGATTGCTTTATCACTCTCGAGGTCGTGTTAGGGAAAACGTTCCCTTCATATCGTCACGCGCAAAGTTCCGCAATATCCAGCGAGACAACGAGATCGCCGTGGTCTGTCGCGAAGAATTCCCGCGAATCATCCGGGCTCTCTTCTCCACGCCATCGTTATTCTATTTTCAGTTTGGAATCGTCTCCGCGCGAGGGAGGCTCTTCTTTCACAGCGAGTTCTCTTGCGGGCGCAGCCTGCTGTGAAATTGAAAAATTTTCGCGCGTGCTGCAAGGCTTCTGCAGACGAGTCATCCGGTGTGTGCGCGTGCGTGCGCGCGAGCGTGTGTGCGAGCGCTCAGGCTGCCGGGTTACCGGTTAGGCTTTGAGACCCACCAAACAGACCGGAAAATATGCAGGCTGCATAATTCAGCATAGGCGCGTATGCGCGCGCGCCCGTACGTGTGTGTGCGCGCCATCACGTATGTGTATACGGCACGAAACGTTTACGGGTATCAGCCCCGCGCCGAGTGATACCTCCACGTTCGTCTCTTCCTGCTTCGCGTTCGCGTTCGAGACGCGCTTCTTTTGTCACCGACTTTGCGTGGACATTGTCCAAATTATAAGCTTTCCACAGCGACGGTGGAACATCGAGGTCGACTGCATCCTGCTTCTCCTCCTCGTCGTTGTCGTCGTACTGTGCCGATCAAACCGCCATAATCGCACCCAACGTACGATGTAGTATATGTGGAAATGGCAGGTGCGCCGCCTTTTAGACGATGTACCGATTAACCCTTCGCGATGCATCACGCGATCTATCCCGACGCGTCGTGACACAAGTGAAATTTTATCGTAATCTCTCTTCCCCTCTCTCGGTAAAAAAAAAAAGAAAAAAGCAAAAATGGACGGATTAGCCAAATTGACGGGAATTGGTAGGAATTCGTTTTGGACGAAATTTTTTTTTTAGAATTATTCGCGTTTACTCGCAATTCTCGAAATATTCGACGCTATAAAAAAGAGGAGACCATTGCGTGCACCATTTTTGCTTTTATTTTACGCCGATTATTGAAAGTGCTACGCGTACACTTCATTATTTGTTCCGTGAAATATTTAATAAAACGGCTGTTACGTCGGATAGAGTTTCAACAGGAGGTATTTCGCTGCGGTCGCTATGCAGAAACGTTTGACCAGCGTCATTTATATGCCACGATTTTCAATTGTCAAGAGCCAGAACGCCGCGTAAAATTTCGCTCATATAATCGAAGAACTCGCCGAAGAATTCGCAATTTGCGTGGACACACGCACGCTCACGCGTCCTAGCGCAGCGCGTAGTTGCGATTGCACGATAGTTTGCGACATAGTAAAAGTTTAACGCGAAAGCGTGATGCAGACGTCGAATATTGTCGTTGAGGAGGGTCAGG
The DNA here is from genome assembly GCF_010583005.1 of Odontomachus brunneus. Lineage (NCBI taxonomy): Eukaryota > Metazoa > Arthropoda > Insecta > Hymenoptera > Formicidae > Odontomachus > Odontomachus brunneus. Next base: position 689,104 of record NW_022639542.1, read on the forward strand.
GTCCCCGTACTGTCTCTCTCTTCACTTCGGGGACGATATTTTCAGGCCGGGCAGTAGGCATATAAATGTTTGGTGCTGCTGGTCGTTGAGACTAGCGGTTGCGGGTCACTCACCGAATATGAGTGAACTACGAGCATCGTCTCTCCGCTCGCGAGCGAGCATCGCGATTGGCCAGCCCACATTTTGCTCCGATAGCATCTCGATCGTTGCAGCGCGATCGATGGAAAAACGAGCAAAGGTAAGAAGCATCTGGCGACTCGACAGGTCTCCAGAAATGCTCGTTCGATCAGTCGCACTCTTACGTGTAACGATTTCTCTCTCTCTCTCTCTCTCTCTCTGCTTTGAATTGGCTGTTGTTATGCAAGAATGATCCAACTCAGCTGAAGTGTTTCGAGGAAAGTAAAGACGAAAATTCGGTGCATGATTTAAAAAGCATAGATAGCATTAAGGTTCTTCGCAGTCGCTTAACAAATCAAGCATAGTCAATTTTTTTCTCTTCAAGAATATTCGTTGACAAGCTTAATCCTTAAAAAATGAAGAAAAAACGCAACTAGTAGCAAATAAAAACTGTTTTTTAATTAATTTTAGGCGCTTATGAGGGTGTTTTCTGTTTTATGTAGAAAGACGTATAGATTAGCCATCAATGACAAAAACTCAAAAATCATAATTTTGTGGATCGGATCATTCTTGCACAACTATGGCCGACTATTGTTTTGAATCGAATTGTTTCAAGAGTCAACTCTAAGTGAGATTTTCGGCATCTTGGTCATTAATCACGACACTGTGTAGTTGTGTAGTTGTGTAGTTGTGTGGTCTACGCAATACATTTCTCAGTTGTATTAAATTTCAATGAGAGATCCTCTGATGAAATTCCCCCGATATTTTCTTAGCTTCATGTCGGTTACGATATCATACAATTCTTCTGACAGCGTATAATTGTCTAGTCACGCTAGTCCAAGAAAATATTTAATCAACACGAAGACGCGCTTAATCATATGGCCAGTCGCGAGAAACGACCGCGGTTAATCTTTCTCGCAAAAACATTTATCTGAAATACTTAAGCGAAAATATTATTTATATGTGCGTAGCCGCGCGTACCGTGATTGTCACGATAAATCGCACGGCAATTATTCTCGCTCATTAGAAGCCGCACGAGAAGCGGGAATAATCCGCTCACCGGTACGCAACAAGCCGCACTACACTTGTTATAGTTCTCGTTTCGGTCGCTTCAATTCCGACACGGGATATACGTGCGAAGCGCGGAGGAATGAAAAAAAGATGGAACAACGGCGAGATCCGACCGCGCGCAAACCACTCATCGCCGACCATACTTAACGATAAAAGTGTACCGCGTCAATGACCTTGCGTATATACGCGTGCGGGCTAAAAGCGCATGCTGCGAGTGAAACGCAGCGCGCGCGAAAGCGTTCGATTTCGGCCACCGGTCCGTATTGCCGGATGCGATCAGGCACCCGGCTGTTTCAGCATCTCGAGAATTTCTGCGAAAGAGGAAAGGAACCAGCTTGAAACCCCAAATTTTTCAAATTCAACCAAAATTTTTAAGATGCAGCCGCTGTAGGCGTGACACACTGAGAGAGAAAAATGGTTAATGTTACTCTCTAAATTTCTAGGAGTGAAGTTTCGTTCAAAAGGAGTGGGTATTCAAGCGATAGTGAAAATACTGCCAGTCTGAATGGAGTGATATTTCACTTTTCGCAAGAGTGAATATTTCACTCTAAGTAAAGTGAATTTTTATGATTAGATAAAAAGGAAAATCTCTAGTTCTATCGTGTTTGTGGTTGCTGCTGACTCCAGTTAATTAATTCCATTTATAATATACTTGGAAAAATTCGCTGAACACAGTGGGAGACTTGAAACCTGAGACTTCTGGCTCTTGAACCATTCGCGTTACCTACTGAGCCACTACTATAAACTCATGGGAATAACTCTTATAACGATACATGCGCTATTTCTGATCCTTCATTCACTCTTTCACGATTGAAAATCCACTCCATACAAGTGAAAAGTCGCTCGAGTGAAAATTTTCACTCCACGGTACGAAAGAATTCATTCTGCAAGAGTAAGAAGTCACTCGAGTGACTCGGTTGTCGTCTCATTTTTCGAGTGAGATTTTCACTCCAAGAAATTTAGAGAATACTAAATTGATAATTATTTGCAGCGCCAATTGTATTTTTTTGTTGGTCCAACCACAAAATAGTAGTATCAACATATACATATAAAGTTATTATTACTAACACTTACCACGTAAATGATTCTTCCGACTGTGTATCTTCCACTATGCGCGATTATAGTTACAAATACCAAACACTTTTTCCTCAGTGAATGCACGCGTCGAAGACACGATCGATTTTTCTTCGTTTTTCTTAACGTACTAAATAAACGGAAATTTTCGGACGTCGGACTGCTACAGAATTAAGTGAGATTCTTCGAGCGAACGTTTCCTCGTTAAGCGTCAAAAGATCGTAATCGTCGCGCAAATTATAAACTCGTACCGGCGTACGGCTTAAACGGTTTTAATGAACCACCTCTCTCTTCCTCTCCCTCTCTCACTCTCTCTTTCTCTCCCTCCCTCCCTCCCCCCCCTCTCTCTCTCTCTCCTTCCCTCCCTCCCTCTCTTTCTTTCATTCGCAGAGCGCGTACGGGAGCGAACATTACGCAAAATAACGTTAACGATAATTATCGGTAGCGCGAGCGTGATACCGTAACGCGTTACTGTATCGCGTCGTAAAAATGTTGTGATAGCATCGGCGTGAAATCGCTGCGTATTATCCGGCGATCCCACGCACGAACGCACGTTCTGCGTCTCGATTCCCGATTACTCGTGCGCGCCCGCGCTCACCGTTTTGCCCGGCGAGCACCTCCGCACGCGATTGCTCTCCACCTTGAAGAAAACGAAACATTCCTGGGTATTCGTCGGCGGATGCAGCGGCGGATTTACCGATAAAGACGAGGTTCTCACCGGTTTAGCGTGGCTTCAACAACGGTTAACCTCAGCCGTGCTTCAATTATGATTCTCAGAGAATCAGTTGGGTGTCAATTAGCTAATGTAATATGGGAACGGGTCTGAGAGTCGTCAGACGATGCTCCTCTTAGGTAGCCTCATCACCTACGCGAATTTGTAACCATTTGTTTCGAGAAAATTATCATCTATCCCAGTAAATTGTTGTGGATAATAATGAAAAATTTGCAATTGTAATCTTTCATCAACTAATTAGATATAATAACTAATTAGATATAATTACTCGTTATGCATTACTTTCGTTCTCAAGATTTCGGTACCTTTGGGTAGAGGGACTCTCCAAAGTGCTGTTTCGCGCAGAGATAATCACGAAAACTCTAAATCCGCGACTGTTTGCGCGCATGGGGTTGACTTGGTCTGCAAATCGCGAAAATCGACAAGTTTTTCAGATATTTTTTGCGCGCTCAAGCCGCCGATTTTCCGCGATTAGTCGCGATGACGGCGAGATCTCGCGCTATCGCGTCGATTTCAAACTCGCTGCGAATTAATACGCGCAAATCTCTCCATATCGCGCGAAACATACGCGAGGATTTAAATAAATATTAAACTCAAGTACGTTGGAAATATGTCCCGCGTGTGTTTGTCTAACGAGGACGGCATGCGCGCGATTCTTCCGTCGATTCCGCCGACATTTTTTCACAACCAAGTGATAAAACCAATCCGTGGATATGGTAAATACATCTGTGAAATAACGGCAAATATATAACTGCTGTACGCGGCTTCTAGATTTTGCATTAAACCAAATTATGTGTCAATATTAATCTACAAGAATTATTATATTCCGATATCAGATATATCGGACTACATCTTTTTTGTGTCAATATATCGAAACTCAGACTTATATTTATATGTTTTACCGTACTTTGTAATTAAAACCGCCGACGCGTGTATCTCAAATTCTAATGGGATAACGTCGTTTTCTATATTAAATATTTTCCACGTTATTAGTGTCATCGTGATTTTATTAAAGAAAAAAAGAAAGAAAAAACACAGTAGCGCATGCAGCAACATCTGTTTAATTAAGTAATTAAATTTTAGAAGATAATGTGTAATATTTAACGTTAGGATACAAATAGCATTAAACAATGACGTTTTTAATATTGTTTCTCGGATTAAAAATTATATACACCGAGCGAAAAATGTTTGATATGTATAACTATAATCTATATAGAGAAATAATTATTATAAATTGTGGTCAAGGCAATTATTTTTTAGTCAATTGTACTATAATTTTAGTAATAATAATCTTAGTAATAATAATCTATACGCATGTTATTATTAACATACGCATGTTATTATTAACATTACGCATGTTATTGTTAACTATAATTTTAGTAATAATAATCTTATACGCATGTTATTATTACTATTTCCGTGTTGGAACAACTAAAAAATATGATTTAGGTCTAATTTGATCCCAACTATATTTTTTACAAATATCAAACAACGTTTTCTCTCAACGTACACAACAAAACAACGGCAACAATCTAGAATCGTAAAAGTGACTGCCGCTTCTCATTTTCGCTAGTTTAAGAATATACAGTCTTATACCGTACGTATCTTTGACATGTTAACGTCTTTTGATTCAACTAATTAGGAAACTTAATTTTTGCTTCAGATTCGTCAGAGTTTGCGATTACACAGTGATGCGGGAATGCAGTTTTGATGGATGAAGAGAGTACAGTTTGTATTGAGCGAGTATTGGCTGAACAATGTGAGTTTACAAATTTGCGTTAAATATTCAGATAATTTAACATCCGAATTGAAAGCGCAATATTTCAATAGATTAATCGGGAACTCAATTAGAGTCAGACACTAGTCAGATAATTCGCATGTAACACGCGATGCAGGTTTTTATCTCAATAGCAAAATGACTATATCCTACACGTTAAAAAACGACAAACAAAAATCAGTTGAAATCCACTCAAAAGCATTGACCAATTTTATTCGCTTGTGACTCGACAATTATGACGACTTCGATTCTAATTGCGCTCTGAAATATCATTGTGCAATATCATGAATGGAACGTATACATCGATAACGCGCGACTATACATTTTATGTTTCGATAAAATAATTAACTATTGCGCGATCAAGATAAATCTTCATAAGTACATTGGGCGAACTGAGTGCGTTGGATTCAAGTCACCCGATACTTGACGCGAGAGTAGATTTTCGCCGATCGCGAGAATGACCTGGCGCGGACTGTACCGTATTACGCGTCGGACAATTATTGTACAGCGCGGCCAGGCAACGCCGTACCCCTTGAGGAAGGTTCGGGCCGGATGTGAGTACGGAGAAAGTTTCGTCCGTGGGCGAAATTACGCGCTTGGCGCGCCGCGTCGTCCGGGAAGGCCTAACGGGCGATTTTGGGGTAGGTCGCGTCGACCCGAACATCCACTCTTCGGTCTCTCTCAAAAGGGGGACCGAGAACGCCGCGCGAGAGCAGGAGGATGAGAAAAATGGCTTCTCCCGGCAAAGGTTTTGCCTGACGATGCACGCATGCACGCATGAATGCACGTACACGGCTGTGCATGCGGGATGATGATGTTATGCGAATTGCTTCGCGCGCTGCGTTCGTCGCGTAACGTTTCCGAATCGAAATTTTGGTACTGCATCAATCCTGCAAATTCCATCACACTTGAGGGATCAACACATAAAGCTTCTACATGTAATACTGTACAGAGTATTATGATTGATGCTATAAATAAATGCGTTTTCTTCAATGAATGATATCCAAATATTTTTCTTGAGTATTTAATATATGGATAAATAATGTGGCAATAAAATATGAGTAATTAAAGGAACACAGTTTGTATTCATATTTATTTCGTTTTTGGGTACAGCTTGCAAGATTAATGTGTAGCCAAAATTTCGGCTCAGGGAATGTTGCTATCTTGCTCTTGAATTAATATCGGAGCAATCGACTTCACTTGTCAGTTCTATTCGAATCGTGCGCAAAATACACGGCCATCCCAGTCACATAGTCTATTATTGAATTAAAATGTGTCGGGGTTCTTTGAAAACCTCGCGGGCAATCAAATTTTTAGTATTCGAAGGTCGTTGTGTTATAAAGTCGGTAAATAAAGACCGATACGGGTCACAATTCGTATAAATAAAAATGATACTGTAAGTGTTATTAAGCGTTTACACGGGGAAAAAAGTTACTGTATCATCCTTTTGTCACGGTTTGCTTTCTCTCTCTCTCTCTCTCTCTCTCTCTCTCTCTCTATATATATATATATATATATATATATATATATATATATATCCCTCTCTCTGTTTCCCTCTGCATATTTTTTTAGATTCCGACGATATTTTTTAGCGAATTATTTCGGACGTGCACGCGCATATACGAGCTGCGTTGTACACGCAAGTGTCACAGGCGTGTGAGTATTCGGTCGCGTTTGTCGGTGATTGGCCATTGAAACGTCGCATAAAAAATTGACGAGTGGGACCCGGTGCAGTCGATTGCAACGAGAGAATCAAACCGAACAACAACAACAACAACGGCGCGAAGCCTCGTTCGCTCGCAGCCTAAAATAGGACGCATTGCAAGAGAGCCTTTTTTCCGCCGCGGATCGATAATCCGCCGTGCAACAGCTTAACCTTCCGCGCCGCGGGGTGACACAATGGGGCGCAAAGAGTTTCTTCGTGTGCGAAACTAGGAGCAAACTTATAGCGCGCGTCCACAGTCACTACCTCTTACCTTGCGCGGTCTCGCAGATCGATTATATCGCGCACATGCGACATTATATCGCATGACGAAGGAAATGCGAATTAAAAGTTGCCGGATTAAACGTCGGGAGAACGTCGTATTAAACGACGCTGTTAACGCTGACATAATCCGTTAGGCGGGACGTTAGGCCTTTCAGCAGTGTTTCGACGTTAACTATTCTTTCCACTTTGAGTCCATGATCCTTTCGATTCCCTTCTGAATTCTGAGCATTTTCAACCGCGCCTTGTAACTTGCACGCATGGAAACATAAGATTTCTCGCGCTCTTACGAATTTTATAATTTTTTATCACATATATATCAAAAAAAAAAAAAGAAAGAAAAAGTGAGAGAGATGGGAAGGGGAATTTCTAGATTCCATAACTCTCAGATCGCTACAACGCAGAAGCTACGAGAGTTCGACTTGTTTTCACGCGACTTCTGCACACGTATGGAGATTCGCATCAATTATGTAGGTGGTAGCCACCGTTTACTTTCCCGTGTACGTTGCGATGTACGTTGCGTCGGCAACAACGACGAAGAATTCAATAGCATGTCGGGCGTGGAGACGTGGAATGCGTCTCATGCAGGTTCGATTTCTGACCCATCGAAAGGTGGGAATTTTATTCGCCAAAATCCCGTGACGCGGGTTTGTATTTTCGTGAGTAATAACAATACGTGAAATTCGCGTTACGATCAACCAGACGATTCATCGGAGCGCGACAAACTTCTTCCCTATTTGTCCGCTTAAGAAAGAAACTCTCCCGACCTCCATCTAGGCGAGCGTGACAGGCTATAAGATAATAAGTGAAGATGTTAGTGAAAAGTTAGAAATTATGCATCGTCCTTTAGTCCAATGACAAGGAAGCTATTTGGCACAATCTTGTTCGTTGCTCACCGTTTCCGTTCTGTCGGCTGCATTATCTGTTCATCCACGATCAAATGTGTCTCCTTTTCTCTCTCTTTCTTTTTCTCTTTACTCGCTAGTAGCAATTCTACAAAACAACTTCACGGACAAAGTCGGAAATCTATCTCACGTATCGTGCAATATGCGCAAATCGCGCATTGTCCGTAAAAATTATTTATTCGTACGCCACGGCGAGCCGAAGACGCGCAACGAGATGAATTTAATGAGCTGTCTCGCAGATTTATGAAACGGCTTAATCCAGCGGGCATTTTTATTAAAAAATATTGGTTAATTAGTAGGTTACACTGGTTGTTAGTGGCATCGTAGGTGCTTAAGCGAAAAAAAAAGATGTGTAAATAAACCTGCCGTAAATATTAAGCGCTGTGCGGCGGATAAATGGATATTATTTATACAGCGACCTGATAGTAGAGGCTATAAAAGCGATTTATAAAAAAAAAAAAACAATCTTCACGCTGCAGCATCCAACACTTGCACGCGCGATGGTGCAAAGACAAAGCACCTTCCCACCGCGAAACCTCGTATTCTCCGAAGAAACGCCCTGAAAGAAACCTCTTCCGCCCGCCTAAGCGCGCTCTTTATCACGAAGAAGAATGTTTATTACGTAAACAACGGCGGCGTGATGCAAAGTGCCGGCAAGATAAATAGTATATCGTATGGTTCGACGACAGATTTCCGTGTATCGCGAACACGCCGGAGTTTCCGGCGGACGGACGATGATAGCATTGTAGGAAGATTCACGACATGAATGCGACTTGCTTCGAACGATTCTCTTTTTGTCTAAAGGAACTATCCTAACAATCCTTCAATGATCGCGCAATAGAGGTTCTATATATATTCTACGCAGACAGAATTTTAAAGCAGACATCACTGCAGGATTTTGTAATCGATGGGTAGATCGTCATCCAGTAATTCATTCCTTTCATTTAATGCGTAATATTTATATTTTAGGGACTGAAATTCCGAATCGAAATCTTGGTCCTACTGTCAGCCTATTCCATTTAACACCTATTCCATTTAACACCTATTTTGGTATTCTGAAATCTACATTTTTTTATTTATTTTATTTATTTTTTGACATTTTTTATCTTATTTATTTTATTTTTTAGAGAATTTTTTATGAAAGAAAACTGTAATATTCTTTTCGTGTAATAATTGCTTTGGCGTTGTACGGTAATAATTACTCCGACGTTAGATTACAAAACCAAACTCGACTGAAAGCTAAAGAGACCACGTTTGAAAGTCCTCTTTCCTTCGGGTCTCCCGAATACACAGTTGTCACTTTACCGAGGAAATTTTCGGAGCGCGCGTGACGGTTGTGCGCTCTCGCTGAAGACCGCAGGAATATCTAAATTCGAGGCCGTACAAGAGCCGCGCGACGCGCGCAGGCCGGAAGCTAAGGATCGAAATTAATTTCCGAGAGTCCGTACGAGGAAGTCGGGCCCGGCGCCTAAGTGTCCTCTTCGCCGAAAGCTTATCGCTCCGCGAAATTCAGTCGCGTGCTCACGTTCGTGCACCCGGCCACCGTCTACGGCGAGCTGCACACACACATACACACACACACACACACGTGTGTGCACGTGGGGCGTACGTTCGTACACACGTACACGCGATCGCGGCTGGTGGACACACGGCCGCAATGTGCACACGTTATCGATCCGCGTTTTTGCGCGGTATGTCAACTCGTTACCGGACGTTGATCGAAGAGCGCAAGGTACACAATTACGCGGCGACGCTCTCTCGCGTAACGAGACGAGGAGAATCGAGTCCGCGAAGGGTTTCGCCTTTTCGTCGTCGCGCATTCAAGCAGAGATCGTACCGCTGAACGACGGACGTGGAGTTCCTCAAGCAAGAGTAGGCTGACCAACGCTCAATCAGGCGATTTCGGATCGACGCTGAAAACTTAACCGACATTTTTCTGCAATGTTTATGTCGTATCAGTTGTACAGAATTATGAATACTTTTACGCAGTGAAAGTACGTGCGAAAATAAAGAGGAGTATTGCTCAATACGTGATGAAAACGAAAAAAAAATTTTAATGTAAAATCTCAACTCTGTCAGTTAGCGTAATATTTGCCTAATCCAAAAGTTCTGCAACTTGTACATACCGAAACTTCTCCTTTATATTCTCATATTCTAAACTATATTAATTATCGTAATCTCTTACATCTTTCTATATATATATATAAATACTAGATTAGTGAAATTCTTAAAATAGAAGCAAAGAATCGGTGTGATCAACGATATACGCGGTAGTCTGCGCGTTTCGTGTAGAATCTGCATGATTCTTATTTGACGTTATGTCATGCTAAGATAAAACGACAAGTAGGGCAAATCAGGGCGGAGAAGATGTCCGAAGAACGTAGAACCGGTCCTCGGTTCGGACTTTCTTCCGCATCAAACGGCCCGTTGGGGATGGTAATATCAGCCCGACGTTTTCCCGCTGATTTGACTTTAATATCGGCAACGAGACGATATTCATTTCCGTGGCCGCGGGCAAAGAGCGCAATGAAAATATTGCGTTACATCCGCCGGGACGGTATTACCGGGCGGAAAGAAAAAGCGGGAAAGGCTCCTTAGAACATTGTATGGCGGCATACGTACTTTAGACGAGGAGGGAAAAAAATATGTCAACCGCGCTCGCGCGCAGCGCGCAAGCAAGGTAAAGCGGATTACATTACGCGGTGGAAATATCTGTACCAACGGACGAGAGAGCAGAGGAGAGAAGAGGAAGAAAGAAAGAAGGACGAGAGGCGGACGGAAGGGAGGTGGATTCGCGGTAGAAACGTTACTAAGTAAATGAGGGAAAGGAAAATACATCGAAACTTCGGAGCGAGTGGTCGTTGAATTTTCCGGTTGGATTATAAGTATAATGTTATGCGACGTGTGTGCTAAAAAAAAAAAGCATCACTAGCCGCGAACCTGCTATGCAAATCAGACGTCTCTCGCGGCTCGATCGTACATCACATCTGTGTTAAATCATGTGGAACGTAAATCACGCGACGAGGACCTTAGAGTCCGTAATTGTGCCGAATTTATTGATTCTGTACCTAAATTTTTCGTCACGTTTGTCTGTCGAGCGGAAAGAAACACATTTTAGTAGACGTCTAATCGCAGACTATGTCTGCGATTAAATTTAACTTACATATCGAGAGGGATATCTTTTTTACTCTTTTTACATATCTCTTAATTTCGCGTTCCAACGATTTCCTAATCGTTTTGCGTCTGTGATCAGGACACCTTAGAATGTTTCGTGAGATTAGATTTGTCTCGGAATTATTTTCTCGAAAAAGCTCTCTCTTTTCCTTGACGGGATCATCTGCATAAGAAAGACGAGTCGAACATTGTCGCTGTTTTGAAATTTAATTGATTGGGGACGACGTTCTTACGCGGAATTTGCATAAATCGCGTCCTCTCGAGCATCCGGGAAATGTCGGCGAACTGTTTACCGGAGAGATGGAAACAAAACGGAGGCCGTTACTGGGTCGCTCACGCGTCACACGCGCGCTATTGATTCGGTTTCCTTGCGGCAGGATGACAACCTAGGGTAACCTAGCACGTTAATCGCGCGCGCGCGCGCACGCGTTTGTCTGCGTGTGTGTGTGTGTGTATGTGTGTATACAGGGGCAGGTTCGTAGGCTAGGTTACGGTGAATCGGCATGCAGGATTAGTCACGAGCAAGCTTGCCTCTGGGTAATGACAGCTGCTACCAGTATGCGCTATTCTAGTCATCAACCGCAACTATCAACGCCTTCAACCACTAACGTCGGCGGTAATAGTTGTTGTTCTCGGGATGCAACTTCGCGGGTAATGACGGGAATTTGCCCAACAATGTCGAAAATCCGTTTCTATCGTTGCTTCTAAACGAAACCGAAATTGAACGCACCTTGGGAGCGCAGAAAATCCGATCGCGAAGTTTTATATCGCAGTGTTTTGCGGATGCTTTTTCACGAATAACGTAAACACGAAACCTGATGTATCTCTCGACTTGTAGAAATGCACGTTGATGTAAAACCGTGTATTGTTTATTGTGTAAACGACTAATTTTATATTCTATTCTTGTCTACGCCTCGAATTGTCCGCGTGCATAATCATGAAAATATTCTCTCTCTTTCTTTCTCTTTCTCTCCCTCTCGGCGCCGCGTCTACATCCCTCTGCCATGTCCTGACGCACTTTGCCGAAGAGTACAAGTACTCTAATTCCGAACTACTCCCTAACCGGCCGCATCATCGGCGATGGCCTCAGCTAACGCTCGAGCCACGAAGCACCTTCGGCAGATGCGCCGACGGCGCGAAGGAGCTCTTTAAATCTTTCCCTTTTCCCTTCCCTGCGCCTCGATCGTCCACTCGGCAGGTATGGCTCTTCGGTTTCGAGGCTGTAATTTAGCGCAGTTTCGACGTCGTGTAATGGAGGAGAGACTCACGTAACACACTCGGTAAGCAAGCGTCCACCGACCGGGGACGAAGGGGATGCGCCGCCAAATTGGGCCCGGCGAGTTGCTGCAGCCGCTAAAGAGATGGACAGGGAGAAGAGAGCGGCCGCTAATATCGCGGTACGCCGGATGCTTGCCGTCGTCCATCCATGAAACTCGAAAACATAATAGGCCAGCTAGACAGGGTTTAGTCGCAATCGCGGCAAGTTGTACGTATTTTTCGCTCGCGACGCGCGTCTGCGGTGAAATTTGCGGTCGACGGTCGCTCGGACGGTGCGACAGGAATCCACCTCGCTCCTTTTTCGTCGCCATTTCGAAATCCAGCCTGATTCCTCCTCTTTCTCTTCGGAATCTCAAAGAGGACGTTCGCGCGAGAGAGGCTGCGATTAACTTTGTATATTGTCGGTGTGGTCACGATGGTCAGAAAAGCCAAGTATATTATTTCGCGGGAAGGAAATATATTAGATATGAAATTGAGAGGTGACACAGAGTGCATTGTACACGGAAAAAAGGTTGAATTAACCAAATATCTGGTCGAATATATATATATGAACGATTCAGAAATTCCGATTGAAGTAACCCGAATTCTGTTTAAGTTAAGATTTTTGGTTGACTTAAACAGAATTCGGGTTATTTCAATCGGAATTTCTGGATCGTTCATATTCGACCAGAAATTTGGTTATTTCAACCAAACCTTTTTTTCCGTGTATTTTTCATGGGAATATTTTTGCGCGATAAATTACAGATTCATATCGTCTAAGACGATTTGCTCTAGCTCGAAGCGGCTCTATCGAGATGGCACGTCACTCTGACACGTATGAATATTTAGATGTCACGGACTGTTCGAAGGAGAGGAAAGCACGTCCGTTGCGAGGGACACGTGTGAGAATCAACAGATTTTACGATGCATTTCGACTGCGCTTCTGAACATATTCGCGAAAAGTGCAATTATGACGAAGAGCTCGCGAAGCGAAATTGCATTTGCCGGATCATTGACGATTCTCTATATTCCTCCGTATTATCCATACACGTACGTATATATTTGTATTAGTCGTCAATCGAAGAGAAAAAATTTTATCAAGAGCGGTAATACTTTTTATTCGCTGCGTGTTGTACTCCGAAATTCCGCCGTGTGAATTCGTGTGAATTAACATCGTCGTTTATCTCACGGCGTTCGTGTATATGTTTAATCGCCCAGACTTTTATAGGAACGTAATCTTCGCCGAAACGGCTTTGTGTGGCCAGCGAGAAAGCGATTGCCCCGTCCCCATAACCGAATGTAAATTCTAGGCACGTATAATCCCCAGTTCTACGAGATCCCCAGGGATACGATACTCTCTGCTCTGTAATCCTAGGCCAGACTTGATATATTATAAAAATATGTAGGTCGATACACCTATTTTCATTCAGACATCATTGAATGTCGTGATATTCATCTCGCGACAAGCATAATTAAAAAGTAAGAAATAATGGGCGCAAATAGTTAATCAAGAACGAAAGTGAAGAATAACGTCTAAGGTAAAAATATCTACTAATGCCCAGATATTTAATCCTGGACATTCTTATTGCCTTGGTCTTTAAATACGAATATTTTTAAGTTTTCGACATGAAATATGTATATGTATATTCCATGTTAAAATTTTAAATATTCATGACCATTTCAAGACCAAAGCAATAGGAATGTCTAGGATTAGGTATGTGTCCGCGAACTGGCACTTTTATCTTAAACTAATATTGAGACATACGTCTTTCGCGAAAACAGTTGTTGTACATTTGCGTTTATCTGACTGTCCAGTATCGATATATCGATGGCTAGTCCTAATCACGAAATTTCAGCGAGTGACGCCAAGAGGGAAAAGAGAAGTAAAGAGAGAGAGAGAAAGATTGAAAGCACGTCTGGTCGGTACGCAGCTTATCTCGCCGTTATTCGCGTTATCCCTCGGCTCTCCGGCGAATTACTTGAGTCCAATCGGGCGTGCGATCGGTGGTGCGCGACAGGGTGGCGCGAAGGGGACGACGAAGGGAGGACTGGAGAGAACGGGTAAGAAGAGAGAGGAGAGATGTCCCTCTTCCTTCCCGCTTCTCCTGTTCCTCGAGAGGCGCTCCGAACAAGAGAGGGCGCCAGGTGGATGATCCTCCGAGGACGGTTCGGAGGCTGCTGGGTCGGGAGTGGACCGCCAGAGAAAGAGCAGTCGCGGCGAGGTAGAGGCAAGGGGACGGGGTGGGTCCGTGGGATCGACGATGAACGACTAGGGCGAGGCGAAAGAGACAAAGAGAGAGAGAGAGAGAGAGAGAGAGAGAGAGAGAGAGAGAGAGAGAGAGAGAGAGAGAGAGAGGCAGAAGATAGGCAGAAGATAGGCAGAAGGGCAGGTTGGCCCAAAAAGTCGAGCAAGAGTCAAGGAACTCTCCGGGACGGACCAAGGACCGACGGCGGTTTTCTTGCCCCTCCTTAAACCACTCGTTAGATGTTGCTTCTCTCTTTGCTTTCCTTGTCTCTCTTTCTTCCCCTTGTTCGGCGCACTCTCTCTTCGTCTTGGCCCTTTCATTCTACCTACCTACCTACCTACCTACCTACCTACCTACCTATCTACCTTCCTTCCTTCCCCGTTTCCTCTCGTCGACGGTACCGACCGAGCAGGATAAGTCGGACTCGCTGGAGAGAGGTGGAGGAGGGTGACGGCGGGGAGACGGCACTGACCTAAAGCAACACGGTCGGCAGTCGGATCCCAAAGTGAGGAGGAGAGAAAGAATGTCGGGGCTGAAAAGGGAGCAGCGGCCGAAGGAGAGGGTGGGGGAAAGGGAGAGGACGACGGGACGGCGGGGAAAATTAATGGCGACGTGCGCTCGACATTTTTGCGGGCCGACGTCGGGAGTTTTCATCTTCCGCGCGTCGGAAGAGATCGTCTTCTTCGGGGGCGGGATTGTCGCGCGGGAGCCAACCCCGGCACGAAATTTTCGCTTGTTAAGTGGAGGCATTTGTTTTACCTAGCGAAGCCGGATGAAACATGGCCGCGATGGTTTCCCGGGTAAAATCTACCGACATTCTCTCTCTCTCTACTTCTCTCTCTCTTTCTTTCTCCTCCACACTCCGGTCAACAAAAATTTATCTCGACAAATCGGTCGCGGGAGAATTGCATGAGAAACGCAGATTCGCCAGTTAATAAACGAATACAAAACATTATCAATTAACGTCTCGTAGCATAGAGAGATATCGCACGATTGTGTTAACGCACGAACATCTCATCGCGCGTATGTCCGTACAAGTGGCGCGGGTCAGTTTTTCTTTATCCCGAGATATATACGGACGTTTATTGAAGCCGTCGCGAGCGCGCGCCGTAGTGAAGTACTTAACTCTGTTTCCTACAAAAACCGACTTACATCACTTCGCCATCCGACCCTCCGTACGAACCATCAGCGAGCAGCGGCAAGTCACGGCGACCGGATGGATTAAATTCGCGCACGAGGAAGATCGATGTCGATCATAACGTCGCGTTGTAACGCAACGATCCCGAGAGGCCAGCAGTTCTCGATTCGTTACTGTGATATTTACGGCGAGGCGTTCCTTCTTTACTTTGCTCTTCTGTCCGGTGCGATCGCGTATATTACCGTGATAAGACTCGACGAGAAAGAGCGCGCGCGAAAGAGAGAGGGAGCGAGGGAGCGAGAGCGAGCCATACCGTTGGGATTCCAATTTCATCGACCGGATCGTGAACCTGTTTCTGTGAGACCTTAATATCCGCTCCTGGTGCTTCCACTCGTAAGGTCCCGTCCGATCGGGAGGCCTTCGATCTTCCTACCCTCATGACACTTCATCCACCGTCTCGTTCCGATGTCGTTCCACGCTGTTCCTTCCCGCCCGGAACGCCGTGACGACGCGGAGCGACGCTTTTCGCTCCCGTCCTCTGCGGAATACGCATTACAGCGCGTAATTGTTTGTAATTGCGGCGGATTATTACCGAGCGGAAGAGGCGCAAGGGTGGGGGGAATCCACCTCGGAGAGCAGAGTTATCCAACTTTTCCTTCTTTCTTTCTTTCTTGATGGAAAAAAGTTTAACTGCTGAGTCGCACTCAAAGTGCGATTATTTAGGTGGGACGAGTAGGGGAAGAGGATCGTGCCGAAATCTTATCTGATTTTTTTAAATGTTTGCAACACACAATAAAATATATAATTCGAAATAAGATGAAGAGATTGATGAGGTATAATTTAGGAGACCGGTACGATATCGGCAAGTCTCTCCTACTTAGCGAATTACTGTGCCGTTGCGGTGAAGAAATTCGTGTCCGATGGAGTTAAATTTGATATCTGTTGCCCAATTTGGCCGCTATTATCTTTACATATAAATTCGTTATTACTAGAAAATCATACGATTTCCTTGAAATATGACGATCGTGGCATTTTACCGAAATCCATGTTGGATGAATCGAATTCTAGTTGAAATACAGCGAAACAAATACTTCCGCAAGGACACCCGCTTGTCCATTTTTCCCGATGTGTTATCGACACGCTGGTTCATCTGGCCAGATGCGTATAACGAATGATGCCCCGGGAGAGCGATTCTGTGAAATTTGATGTCGATCAATCTCATAAAAATTTATCGCGCGAGTTTCTTCCTCGGTAAAAATTTATCAAAATTGCGCGCTCGCCGACGCGAGGGGCAGAGAAAGAGAGAGAGAGAGAATAACGGGCGCAAATTAATTTACTCGAGTTCACTCGTTACTCCTCCATCTTCCGCCTCCACTAATCTCCTTCGCGACGTGTAATCAGACGACACTCGATACGTTCTCTTCGATCGATCTGAAGAAACTTCGAGCGTAAACGCGTAACGTTCGTCGCATTACGCAACGCGCGCCATGCAAGTTTTCGGCAAATTCTAATGGACAAACTTCCACGAGGCAAAAGTGCTTCCGCGCGTTGACAAGAGACTCGTGTGTTTTTTTTGCAGGCATTTGTACCAAAAAAAAAAAAAGAAAAAGATAAATATGCATAAAATATCGTGTTTAAAAAATGTTCATAAATTATTCTCTTTTTTTATAATTCATACACATGCATGACAAATTTGCTCGCGTCGTAACACGCTGCGTTATTTTTTGCGGAAAAAGAGGATATTTCAACGAAGGGACGCGGCATTTCGCATTTATGAATTTCAGAAATTCGCCGGTCCCCCCCTGGCAGTAGCTCTATTACACAATAGATTATAACAGATTAATAGCATTAATCTAATGCTATAACCCGCGATAAATATGTGCGCGTGATATTTTTCACATATACGTTTGTTACGTGGCCCGATGCCGGCTGTAGTTGATTAAAAACGAGTCAATTTGAATCAATTAGCGAATGCATGTGTAAAACATGGTGACGATGAGTTACTGATAAAAGCGCGCCAGGCACACACGTAGGTGCGGGAAAAATCTGTCGGATGCGTTCTAGCGAACACCACGTATACACACACACACACACATACATATATATAGGCGTGCGCGCCCGCACGCACACGTCCATGCACTCTTACACACACTGTTTCGCGGGCGCGGCGTATTATTCGAATATTTCACGGCAAATGTTTCCATCTCGCCGTCCACGTGGCGTACATTTTTCACCATTTTTTGGTAATTCAATACGTCGCACATACATAATACAGTTAGCGGCGCGAAAGAGCTGACGATAATTGATCACGTCGCAGGAACAACGTTTGACCGCGCTGTAATAATTTTTATCGCCGTTACACTTTTCATTCAACGAAATGGCACGCACACGCGCGGGACAGCGGAATTATTTGGCACCTTTGAAAAAGTCGCTCGTAAAATAAATCGCGGGCGAACAGGCGCGAGTTGTTTTTGCGGCATAGCCGGTTTATTTATCCGTCGTCGCGCGTCCCGCGGCAGAAGAAAAAAAAAAGAAAAACGAAAAGCATCTACTTTTCGTTACGTTCGTTTCATCAAATTGCGCAAAATTCCTCTTTGGGCACCCTCGATCTCTCAAACTGCATGAAACGAAGCTCCTCCCTCCTCGCCCCCTCTCTCTCAGACTAATTAACGTTAAAGCGCGCCGTGCATCCAAGTCGAACGCTGACTCGAACGTCCGAACCTCAGAATTTCGTTTGAATTCCAAGAAGGATTTTGCGAATTCCATCGGCTACACGTGTGCAGCCCGACGTGAAGCGGGTATTAAATCTTGCGGACGGCTTGCGAGTGTGAGTCGAAACTTTGCGCGTTTCTCGCCGAGAAGCGTTCAAGATCGGTTTTTAGAGTGCTCGAGTCGCCGACACAGAATATTACCTGGCCCTGATAACGTAAAATACTTGAAATTACGTGGAATACTTAAATTGGAAGGAAATTGCTTGCCCTTATCAGAGAGAAGACTCCCAAAGGCGCAGCACAACGTACTAAAAGATGTCTCAAAGACGTCCAAAAGACGTCTTGTTTCTTTCAAACGTCTTTTGGACATCTTTAAGACGTCTTTAAGACATCTTTGAGTAATTTGTGCTGTCTGGGTCGTTGCTCGAGCGCGCAGCATCGATCTTGTTTGCCTGCATAATCGGTTAAAGAGACGGGTCCTGGGACAGATCCCGAAGGTATATCCTTGAGAAGCATAGAGAGGGCCGATGTCGCGGATCCGACGAAAGTAGCAGGCGATTCCTATTTCCTTCCCGCAGAAACTCATCGTTTCAGGGGATGAGGGAAGCGGGAGAGAACGTGGGAAGACGAGAGCGAGTCGCGGCTAAGGCGCATTGTTTCGGCACGACAGACGCGGCCACACCTGCACGAACTTTCCACGCAAAGCCGTCGCGCAGAGATGGCATCGTCGGTGCAAATAGAATTTCAAGAGTCGCGCATTAAACGCTTTATATCGCCGGCGCGCAACCTTTTACGACCTTACGACCTGTCTCTATGGTGACACCGCGAGGACCTTTTGTACGACGATGGGGAAGTAACGCTCGTGCCGACGAAACTTCTGCGCGAGATAAACAGCGGACCTTCGGTCGCCTCACTTATTTATTCAGTGCGGTTTTCAGTAAGGAGCAAAGACGCTCTAAGAGGGGTTGAACTTCTCTAGTCGCTGTTTACGGTGAACGACACATTTTTCGCGCGAGACACTTCGTGACACGTTGCTTTTAATTATTAATTAGATATCAGACGTGTAAGACGAAAATGTTATCAACCAATTCCAAAACTGAATTGCTAAGCAACTTAATTTTGCCAAACAGCAAGACGCGTTACCTTAATAAGATGAAAGATTAATTGAATTACGATTAATCGAATTAATAATTAATGCACTGAGAGAATATTATAGTTTATTTTTTCATGTAAATGAAATGTTTTTCATGTAAATGAAATGTTTTTCAGTTTTATTGTGTTGCTAGTAGTGCAGGAAGAGATTGCTAGTAAGGTCCATCTTGCTGAGGAACATTTCGCTGGAAATTGTTTAATAACATATCTCAGTTCTTAAAATATACCTCGAAATAAAATGTGCCCTACTCTTTCGAGTTGAACTTTTTGACATCTGTATATTCTGAAGTGTATGTTCAAAATACATAGAAACTGAAGTCCTACTTAACGCTTATAAGTAGCAGAAAACGCACAAAATGCCACTTATAGGATCTACTGGCAAGATTTGTAGACTAAATAGAAAAGAGGTTGATATAGGCTTCAAAGTATCAAGTAGGTGTTAGGTGGAATAAAGTGAAGTCGAAAATAGGATCAAAATTTCGATTCGGATACAAATGGTTTATATTAAAATTGAAAAAATGATAAATTATTGTGGAATGTCGATTTATACCTCGGTGACAAAATGCTTTAGAGTAATCTTTACTACAAAATTCTCTCCGTAAAAGAAAAGCAGAGGATGTTCTTTCCACGCGACTGTCCATGGATGCATCCGCAAACGTATAAAAATCTGCAACACCGCAGGAATTATTGAGAAAATACAGAGATATTTAGGAGACCGGGTCGTTTCGCTTTATAGGAAATAGATGAAACGAGCGTGCACCAGCAGAGTCGCACTTGTCGCGGCCGCGAAACGTGCGTTTCTCGCAAGCGGATTCTCGCCGCGGGATTCCGTCAGCTGATTTTCTCGCGCCAGGTCCGCGCGACCCGATTCGCGGGCGAATATGAGCGCGCGCATGTCTCAACTATTAGATCCATAGATCACTTTGTCGCCGATTAAGGCCTCGGTCAACGAGCGCGCGCGTTCCTCCCGAGTTTCGCGCCAACGATCCTACTTCGTGACCCACTTCGCGAGACGTGCCCTCCGCTAAATCGGAACGACGCGTAAAACTCGAAGACGTCGCATCGCGGTTTCCTGAACTGTACAAACGAGACCATTCCGATTACCGTCTAAAAATATCATCGTTGGTGATTAGCCGGCATCGTTTGAAGAGACGCGCAGTGGCCGCCTCATGTTCCATCACGAGCGAGTCGTTCAGTTACTTTCGAGCCAATGTAATATTCTTCTTCACGCTGCGTGATGGCAGAATGGGCGTTAAAAGCACAATTGTTTTTAGGAAACGGCAGCTCGGATTGTCGTCGATATTATCGTCGAAGCGATCGAAGGATACACTGAGAAAAAAGATATATAGAAATTAGTAAATATTTATTTGGTGAGCGTAAATGATATATTCTCTTTAGTATAAATTCTTTTATTTAAATAAAATAAATAATTGTGCTCTTATGTGAAAAACCAAGGTCTTCTTTAAGCTTTAAGAAAATGTATATTTTTTTACTTGAAATATACTTTATACTGGCACATATAAGTCAATGTGCTGTTAATATCTCATCAAATGAATATTTACTAATTCTTAGATATTTTATTCTCTTAGTATACAATAAGTGTTTATATAAAATACGATTTCTCAAAAATTCCTTTATTAATTCTTAAGTGGCATTCCTTAAGTGCACATTACGTAGAATAATAGCCGAATGAAATTTTGTTTTTCCATTAAACCCCGCGAGCTCGAGCGATTTTTTCTAATTCAGCAAGAACTTAATAAAAAGTTGTCGCAAGTAGTACACTTCCGAACGCTTTCAAGTTCTCCTGAAAATGATCGTTTTCGCTCAAAGCCCCTCGGAGTTCTGAATTTCCAGCGCGTATCGCAACTAAACGATAATATTCGACGATAACGGAGCACTCTCGATAGCTTAAAGACGGAGACGCGCATCTCTGCCACGTTCGAGTAACTAATCGTCGCCGATCAATATATCCTGCGCGCACATACGCAATATAACTGCATGTAATTAACACCCATTACTAACCACTCAGTGCGCGCTCGCGCGGTCGTGCGCGTTCATAGCTTCTCGGTGGAGAGAGGAAGAGAGAGAGAGAGAGAGAGAGAGAGAGAGAGAGAGAGAGAGAGAGAG
>NW_022639542.1:710914-718078 GCF_010583005.1 Odontomachus brunneus
AGAGAGAGAGAGAGAGAGAGAGAGAGAGAGAGAGAGAGAGAGAGAGAGAGAGAGAGGCCCAGCCCTTCGAAATTAGCTCGCAATCGAAGAAACAACCGAAACAATCGAGATTGCGCTCGGCACAATCCGATATATCGGGTGACGTCCACAACTCCATAGCTCGCGCGCAGTAGAGCACGGCACATTCCTCGTGGAGGGACGCCGAAGACGCGAGTAAGATGGAAAAGGGGGTAGAAGGGGAAAGAACGAAGAGGAGTGGAAGAAGATGAAGAGTAAGAACGAGAATACGAACGAACGTACGTACATACGAACGAACAAGAGGGAATCGCGCGGTGCGTGTACGAACGGCGAACTACTTTTTGCCGGACTCCTCTTCTGGTCTGTCGGGCCATCCTTCGTGTGTTCCGTGCACCTTCTTCGGCTCCCCGTCCCTTCGGCAGCCATCCAGGCAGCTACCTCCTCGCCTACCCCCGTACCCCGATCGTGCCCGCCTGCCCGGCTTTGGCCTCGATTCTTTTATTTCTCTAGATTTCAAAGCGCTCAAACAGGTTTCAAAATCCCGCGCGCGGAAAAATCGGAGTGCCTCCTCTCTCCCTCTTTCGTTTCTACTTGGCTTACCGCCTCCTCCTCCTCCTCTTCCTCCTCTCTTTTCTTCTTGTTCTTCTTCGTCGTCTTCTTCTTCTCCTTCTTCTTCTTGTTGTTGTTGTTCTTCTTCTTCTACCAGACACACCGCTGGACGCCATAAATCCTCGCTCGTCGCGTCGAGCCAACTTTTCGTCGCGGTCCATCATTTTGTCCTCTCTGCGCGCATTTTCCTCTCCTTGCGCGCGCGAGTTCAGCGTCGCGTTGTTTCGTGAGATATGTGTGTATAAAGTAAAGGCAACGGAGAATATATCGGATACCATTATTTTTCGTCTGCCTTACGCTAGGAAACTGGAGAATCATTTTCTCGTACATCTGGAAAGCTGCATCGGCTGTCACCGCTGCCGAGAGAGTATTACAAGTATTTCTTCCCTCCCTTTTCTCCTTTCTTTTTTATTCTTACATAATTTATTTACGTCTCATACGGTTGCCGATATTTACCGTTTATTCTCTCTCTTTTCATAAGTATCAACTTGCTATCTTAGCTCGCAACGGTAACGCATACAACGTAACACAATGGTAAGCATTCTTCTCTGTGTCCATACTTTACATTTATACACATAATATATATGCATACCCTTTCTTTCATGCATTATAATGAAAATATTCTTCGTCCTGTCAACCCTTCTGTCCGCCCTCCGATTTTTGCGAACTTGTCTGAAACCATGTAATGATCCCCGACGAGCAATCGGTCGGTCGTGGGGAGCCCAGTCCTTCCGCATTGTTCCCGAAGACCCAAGCCGTCTGGCACCACAGAAGCGTGAGTTTGCAATATGTTCGATGAGCCCAAGAGATCTTATATTGTTCGCCTGGCGTCAGATTAGATTTCGATTAGGCGGAAGCCGAGGATGACGCCGTACGTGCTGTACTGCGGAGCTTTTTCGCGCGAGTCGCTCTCGCGCGAACGCCGGGACGATAAATCAACGCGCTCTCGCGAAAGGCTTTTTTCGTCGGGGCTTGTTCCCGACGTATCTTGTAACCCATCTCCTCGTCGTGTTGTTATCGCACCTCGCGATATTCTCTGTCGAGTCGCGACGGAGATCACGGATTCCTATCAATCCTCGTGCATTCTCACTTTGAGCATAACGAACGACGACTTCATTGAAGCCTTGCAATATGCACGTTCGCAAAGGCTCAAAAGCTCCTCACGCTTTCCGACGCTTTCTTCCTCCCTCTCTGCCCAAAATAATTATCCAACATCGAAAAATATCTCGTCACCAAATCGCTCAATCTTCAAATTTAGACGATATCATGCAGCGTGTCGCTAATTGCACGGTTCAATTCGCAGTGACTCGCGTCGCGCAGCTCGCACAATTACTTAGAGAGATGTCTACGCAACGATACGCGCGGCTACGTTGAACCGCACACGTGAAAAAGGGGTTGGGAGAGGGAGGGTGCGGACACAGCCGGGCCGAGAGAAATAATATTTGATGCACTCGTGCCTTGGGTAACAGTGCGGCGTCAAAACGAAACGCACACACGGGTGCGATTTTTTTTCACGAGGTAAAAGCCGCCTTCAAGCACAACGTACCTCTCGCGCCGCGAATTCGGTTATTTTGCTCGCTACTCTTTCATTTAGCTCCCTTTTTCGTCCGTTTTTTTAGACCATCGCATAAAGTAATTAGCCGCACATGGTTGGCCGTATACAATCCGCGCTCTCTCCCCCCCTCCTTTCCCTCTATGTCTCTCTCCCTCTTTCGAATGCGCGCGAGCGCGTATGCGCCATCGAGAAATCTCGTGTTATTCTACAAATCCGAAGGGGGTGTACATGCATATGTGTGTACGTTTGCGCGCACATGTGTATGTATTTCGCGGAGGTGGGCGGGTGTGCGAGTACGAAACGCGATAATGGATGATCGATGGATGAAGAAGTACGGGAGGAAAAGAGAAAAAGAGAGTCGGTTATTAGTATATTGAGATGGATATTCCGGGACATACGGACGTGAAAGCTACGCGCGTTCAAATATAAACAAAATTTAATAATACTGATGGTTTACAATTTAGAATTCGAATTCGCGTACCGATACCGTACTCTACTACATATATATATATATATATATATATATATGTATATACATATATATATATGCTCGATATTGGATTTTACGGGAATCGCGCCAATGACGAAGAACTCAGGCAGATCCTTCGTCTTCTTCTGATAAAAGGCTGTTCCGCAGCCTCGCAAGGTGAATGCCTGGAGACGAAGTAAGCCCTCAGCTGTTGTTTATTCATCGAAATTACATTCTGCGACGCGCGCTTAATTTCGGCCCGCTCGATCAAAGCGTCGTCCAACAATGGTCGGGAGGTGTTCCGTCCATTCGCATCGCTGAAACTACGGCAGGGAAAGGGGGAAGGGGAAGCACACCTAAAGTAATCCTTTATATGTTACTTAAGACACGCTCGTACGGAACAAGTTAATACCGCCGACGCGGATCCCTTTCTTTCGCGTTCGTTGAGGGAAACCGCCACGGAAAACGCACGGCGCCGGTAACTAATGTCCCGAGCATTAGCGTTAAAGTGCGAGAGTACGAAAAAATGCTCGAGCCTTTCCATCGAGGCGTGTAATAATACGCCGGGACAGGGACGCGCGAGGTGAAAAAGTCCTCGGGTGAGGGGGGAATAGGCGGAGGAGGAGGAGGAGAAAAAGGAAGAGGAGGTGGTGGCCGAAGAGAAAGCTTAAAGAGAGGAAGAAACAACATCAATTTAAGCCACATGCATCGCTCTGGCTTCGTATTTAGGTGGATAATCGGCTTACCGCGGCGGCCTGACGGGCAGCCTACTTGCAGCGAATGCATCTGCACAGACGGTTGCATGCGCGCCGTTGCCACTGCCGCGGCTACCAGTGGCAGCGCGCATGCACGCCGACTGTCATTAGCTAGGACTGTTAATGCCGAAGGTTCGCGCGTTAATGACGAGGTCCCCGCTCTCGACGACTCTCCCTCTCTCTTTCTTCCTGCAAGCGAGGAAAAAACCTACCGAAGAAGAAGATCCGCGTCTCTTGATTCCTCTACGCGTCGCTTTTTGCTGATTGCAAATTGCACGTCTTAAGTTTGCGCGTCGCGTACGCGCAAGAGAGGATTATCGGTGGATTATGAGGTTTGAGTCGAGGTGGACGGAATAACGGCGGTGATGGCGAGATGGCGAGCCGTTCGTTTTAGAATACCGCGATACGTCGTCGTTTCGGCGCAATGTGCAAACTCCAGGAATCATCCTCCTTGCACGATAATGAGAGAGAAAGCGCGGATCAGTTAGGCATGGATTTTTTTCTATTTACGTCAAGTATCACGCTGTGAAAAAGTGTTAATTTAGGAGCCGAGATGCGATTTATTTGGCCGCATCTCTGTTCATTCGTCGAGCAGTCTTATTCCCGCCGCTCGATCCGTGTGAATTTTCGGCGAATTAAGATCGAGAGAGAAGGAGAGGTAAATTAGCGCGATGTATAAATGTGCATCGCTACGTAAGGTATTCCGCGCGTTCGCGTTAATGAAATTCGTTATCATCAAAATTATTATCGCCATAACTATTATTATTACCGTTACTATTACCGCTGCTACGACTACCACTATTACACGGATAATTAAGCGGCTTATGATTACGCTGTAATGGCAACGATAAATAGGTCACGTGCACGCCGACCCGTTCATGTCTATTAAATTGCCTTACACCTATGATTCCGAATTATTATATCGAAACTTTTTACGACCATTGTGTATCCTGTAACCGCCCTGGCGTGGTACACGCGCACGGTACAATTTTTTTCTCAGTTCACTACAATTATAGAGAATTAAAGAAAAGGCGCGTAAAACGAGACCGTGTTACGTTTTCAACGTGTATTTCTCATAATTAAAGAAATTAGCTTTGTTTGAGGAAAGAGAGGGTCGTGGCGCGAAATACTGAAATGTAAAAAATATTTTCCCCGACGCGATAACAATTGTTTCAAACATAACGAAGGGAGGTCCTTGAAAATATCAGGCTTGCAGTGCAAGGCTGCTATCAGTGCAGCCAAACTAAACGTCGCGGCGTTCTCTGCGATTCAGCTGATATCACCGAATCATTTCTTCGCGTGAGATTTTCACTCGTTCGCATTTTGAAAAGGAAAATTGAGAAGAAAATCGAGGCGAACCGTTCATTCTTTCCTTCGGTCTGCAGAAATATCCGGTCCTCGGTAACTGGCGATAGCACCGAGACACCCGGCGCGCATGTATACGCATGAGGCATAAAACATAACATTTGCCTCGTAAGCATAGCATACGGAATGAGAGGAAGAAAGCTCGTAGAAGGTGGATTCTATTTTTTATGTAACTTACTCGGCACGAAGGAGACAAAGGGACCTAACACGCGGGACCGTGTAGCGGTGTGTCTCTCGCGCTGTGTGCATTTGCGTTTCTTCCCTTCTTCGCGGATTCTACACACTGCTTTTCGCGATATCCCCGGGTAAGGGGCGAATGCCAGGCGACGTCGATGTTCAGCCACTGTTCCGCGTAAGTGAAACTGGTTGGCCCACCGGGTGTCGTAAGCTGTCCCGGGTATTACGGTCCCCCGATTTACATGCATGTCTCGCTATGGAACACGGTGAAATTTCGCGAAGCGCGAATTACGAATCACCGCGGATTATTCGGAGGAGAAACGAGCCTCGGCGGATGGAACATTTCCCGCCGAGTACAAACGCAATTAACTCTTTGTGTTCCAATTTTACTTACGAGCGCGAATCCCGTCCGAATGATTTTTCTTTCCGCTTCCGCGGTGTCTTGCAGGAATTCCGCGTCGATGTGAACATTCGATGTGGAGAATTCCACGACAACAAAACGGGATTGAGGAAACACGACTCGGCGATGTGTCTCGCGGGTCTTTGAAAATGTATACATATAACGAGTAATCTTTAAAATCTTGATCTCCGTGAAAAGATACAGATTGTCAAGTGCTGAAATTCACAGTCGCGGCTCGTATAGACGCGCAAACGCAAGATTCGCGCATTGGACAAGTTTTCCATTACGGAATCAATAATCCCGTAAATATACCTACAAGATGGCGCATAGTCGCGAGAGATAGTACAAGTTACGGCACTCCGTAAAGATTGCATCTCGCTCTCGGTCGCGACTCCGGGACTTATCATCAACGGTGAAACTCGATATTCGAAGTCGCCCAAGTCGAAAAAGATCGACGCTGGCTCGCGAGGAGACTCCACGGAAATTTCCGCGGGCGATCCGCGAAAGTTTAATGCGCGTAGGACTCGGGTGGAAATTTTCAGAGATGCCATCGGCGCTCGTGTTATTATGTTTGAAAGTAACCATCGGTTATTGGCAGCGGCGGTGGGAAGAGGCGACACAGGACGCGAGGGGGCGACGGCGGTATCGAGGACGATTCTTAAATGCAAATATCCGTGTGCATTTTTATGCACCGCGCCGAGGCGTGGAACGTCGTAAGCCTTTGAGCACACCTTTGACTTGCAGATGACGAGCGAAATTTAGAATGGTAAAGTGGCCGCTTTATGCCGGGCTTACTTATATCTACACAAATATTTGATGGTACGCGAGCCGGCGAATTATGGTAATCGAGATATCGTGAATAATTTCAAGAGCGGGCCCGTGTGTGGGCAACCTTGACTACGTTTGGGAAATGCATCTAAACAATTTCGTTAGGAGGTATCGCGTGTCCCGCGACTCCCGCGCGCACGTCAGAGTCCCGAACGGGGGGAATCCGACACGTTGTTCTTTAACCCCTCGTCTATTTTTGTCTATTTTTGAGCTCGTCACTCTGTCGCGGTGCTACCGAGAACGTGCAATCATTCCTTCCTAGTCTCTCTGTGAGCGCATTTACCGAGCCGGATCCATTAGAGCTCCACCTGATCATCAGGCGTGCTCTTGCCTGACACCGCCGTGAAATTATTTTGCGTGCGCGATACGTGATAATCGCCGATCGGTCGATCGCTCCAATTAACGCGAGAATATTTGCGCTAAAATTACGGCTGACCGTCGCCGGGGCAAAACCTCGCCCAACCGATGGGTAATCGATACAAAAGTCCACAAGGGTTGGGCCGCCTTAGTGGCCCCGGCAATACGCGCGCACACATACACACACATGTGCAGCCGGCGGTCGAGTGCAATTGCACTATGGGCACTCGTGAAATAGACTCGCGAGTTCTTGAGAATCGCCTAGAGAGAGAGAGAGAGAGAGAGAGAGAGAGAGAGAGACAGAAAGGGAGTGAGAAACCGAGAAGGACAGACAGGCTGAAAGAGAGAGACAGAGTGAAAAAGAAACGCGAGATCGAAGGGAAAGCCTTCGACGCTCCGGGTTCTTCGCTCCGTCGTATTCCGTCCGCGAGGAGACTCGAATCCTTCCCTCGGAGCTCGTAGAGCGGTAATTATATTTCTTCCGAGAGTTTTGCACAACGTCTCCGGCGCGCAAAGGTCACAAGTAAAACTCTTGCTTCATTACTTGCGCGATACATATATATATATATATATATATATATATATATATATATATATATATATATATATATATATATATATTGTATATAAT
>NW_022639542.1:718804-724250 GCF_010583005.1 Odontomachus brunneus
ATATATATATATATATATATATATATATATATATATATATATATATATATATATATATATGTATGTATGGCTCGCGCGAGTCTCCCGCTGTCCTAATGGCGATACGTTATTGCAAATTACATCGCGTCGCGGTAACACAGTTCGACACACAGTGTACACGGTCGTCGGTCGCGCTAATTGTAATTCTAATGCGCGCAGAGCAAGCACTGCGTAACGTTTAAGGGCGCGATATCCGCGATCGATATCCGCGCGCGCGCTCGCCCGCGGAATTAGATCGAACCTTAGCGTTAAAACGCGTCGGGCGATAAATCATCGTAGATTACGTCTGTCGCGCCGCTTATTGTCGTGCCGCGCGACGATTAGTCGCGATCTACTACCTTCTCGCGCACAAAGGAGAGGATTTGACAACCGGTTTAGGGGTTAATACCCTTCCACCCGGCAGCGCGCGCGTTTCCGCTCGGGAATTCTCTCGAGCCGGCAATTGGGTGCCCGAGCGATAATACGAGCGTCCTCAGTGACGTAGCGACCTCCGCGAGTGCCCCTCCCCCTTGACTCGCGCTTTCCGCGACTGTACCGCGAGTCCGCGCATACCGGGTGTCCCGCACTGTTCGGTTCCGTTGCGTGCTGGGGCCCCGACTGCGAACGACCGGCAAATTGCGTATGCACGCCCGGGGAATGGTACATACGACACTCGGAGCGACGATTCTGTATTGGCGCGCGGAGACCGCGGCGTCGCTCGGGAGCACCGCTAATAGCGATATATAATTAACGCATTGTGCGGGCGGTTACGGTAACGCCGGCATTCAGGGAACGGTCGAAAGCGACCGGGGCGGCGGGTAGAGCGATGTAATGTAACGCAAGGATCATTGTAAGGAGCAGGATAGCTATGGTGAAGATAAGCGCCGTCAAGTAAATAAACTTGAAGCTTCGTGTTCTTATTAATTGTTACAACGTACAATGGGCGGCGATGCAGTCTCGGGGGTTAGATAAAAAATATGTTTTGAATACGGCAGAGAAAGAGAGAGAAAGAGAGAACGCAATATTTTCTACGTCGCGCATAAGAGGTATCAAAGTGCATCGCACTTGAGTAAGATGCGTACGACATTGATATCTTAAAATTACATAGGAATTTTTTATGGGCTTCGAGACTCGTCTAAACTGAACGAAATTGCTCGTAGCGAGTGCGCGAACGTAGAGAATTTCTAGTCCGGATTATGGCGCAGTTTTGCGAACACGAAATATGCGGTTTCATATTATATGAGTCCTCTGTGATCAGATGCAGCAAAATAGAATAACGTTGGTGATTCTTGCGTAATAAGTGCGGATCGAAGTACGGACAGGGACATTTGCAGCGGGCATCGCCGGGCGCTCGTTATACGCGCGGTCGCGAGGGGCTGGCTGTCCATTCCAGGGAATGGAAGAGTGGCGAAATAAAGGCGTCCTTTTAATGGGCAATACTAATCAATGAAATACGAAGCCACGGGGGCGCGCAGTGGATATGCGTGCGGAGGCTAGGCACGAACGTGCCGTACAAACAAAAGGGGTATGCTCCCGCGTCTCTCTCCCTCTTTCGCTCTCTTTCTCTCTCGCTTTTTCCCTCTCGCCTCGTCGACTTTCTCTCTCTCTCCGTCGCTCCGCAACTCCGCACTCTTCCTCCCTCGCTCGCTCTCTTCTCGCTCTCCCTTCTTCTTTTCCTCGCTCTCCCGCTCTCTTTTTCGCTTTCCACGAACGTATACGCGTACGTACGCACGAAGGCACGCATACCGTACGCACGCATGCACGACTTTACGCGGCACCGCCGCCAACATCGTCGTCGTCGTCGTCGTCGTCGTCGTCGTCGTCTTCTTCTTCCTCCGCTCCTCCTCGGACGCGCGCACAAAAGCGAGGGAAAGAGAGAGAGAGAGGGCACGATATTTTTCAGGATGTGTGGGATATTTAACGCATTGGCCAGGTCAGTAACCCCGGGCGAGCGGGGCCCCGCGATTGGCCGGCCTAGCCGGCGCTCTGCCACGAATTCCCGGTCCCTCATTGGCCGAGCCGGGCCCTAGACCTACACCAACGCCCTGCGTATTATCACACACGCACCGTCCTACGTGCCCGCGGACAGCCGGCCGAGTCGAGAGAGCGGAGTCGCGGCACGCAATGCGATGCCCGAGCGTGTGCGTGGAGCGCGTGTGCGTGCCGTAGGGCACGCGATACGTCATAGCGCGGCGCGGTGCAGCAACGGGCCGAAGTTGCAACGCGACGTAGCGCGGCGAGGAATCGAGTGGGGCGCGTTTAAACGCGAGCTCTCGATGCGCCGTCGAGCCACGCACTCTCACGGTAACGCAGCCGGAGATTGCTTTAATTGAAGGGCCTGGGCGCGATAAGAAGATAAGTCCGAAATCGATGGAAATGCCTCGTGCGGCTTCGTCTCGTCGTACAGAGGGAGGAGGAGGAGGGGGACGGCCAGACTTAACAAAAGAACCGCTGTGTGCGTTGTATCTCTGCGCGGATAGTTATCTTTCATTATGTAAATCAGTCCAATTGTCGAAGCTTATCTTTCGCGCCGAAGGGGCACGGGGATTAGCGCAGCCTCGTGCACTTGCGGTCTTAATATTGCGCGGGATTGTTATCTCGCGGCGAGAGCGAGACGTGCGTCGAATTTGAGAAATCAACGCTCGTGTCGATGTCCGCGATATTCGCGATAACGAAGCGCTTCTCAGTATGTGTCTCGATCGCGAACGCGGTACAGAAGATGCCGGACATCCGGCTGGAAGACGCCGCCAAAAGAAGGAAGAATTCGGCAACCAGGCGAGTTCTCACAGAAGGGAAAAATTGTCTGTTCACTGGCACGGAATATTAATCAAAGATCTGTTCGTTTTCGAAGAACCTCTGCATCAGTGCAATAAGTTAGAGTGAAACAAGTATGACTTCTTTCGCTCTAAATTATTAGTGTGTACTAGTTTTTTTGAAAACAAACAGATCTCATGTGCGCTAGCCACTCTCGCGCTCGCGGAACAGATTTTTCCAGCCGTTTTCGACCGCGAAGGTAGCTACGGACGTCGGGGGAATCGGATGTCAGTGACGTCGCAGTTTACCGCGGAAAATAGGTCGTGAGAAATACATACGTGATACACGTGCACGCGCGCATGTCTTTTACCGTACGTATAGGGTTCGATTTGTGTCGAAAAATACTTTTATCGTTCGCGTTACCAAAATCCCCGCGTGTCGGGTGACGCGGGGATAATGGACGGGGTTTTAACAATACCGGGAAAAAATGCCGAGGCGGTGCGCCGGACTCCGCGTGATTCGTGCCGCGACTCTCGCGGATTATAAATTTCACAAATCTCTCTCATAGCGCGCGCGCGCGCGCGCACACGTGGGCCATAGTATCGCGTACATTAACGCGGATAATACGATCGCGGTACTTTCCAGTCGCGCGACGGATTTTTGTTTACTCTACCAATAAATCTCGTATTCGCGATATGAAACCAAAACCGACGGCGCACGTACCATTTCCCCGTCATTTACATGCCGTGTGTGTATCATTATATAAGCGCGATCGCAAGCGCGCACGAATTAAAACATAATAAGATAACGGATTTAATTAAAAATGTTTGCGAGCGGTAAAAACCCATTGGATAACTTCGATAATTCGATACCGGCCGATTTTTCGACGATCTATCTCGCAGCCCGCGGCCGCCCGATTAAAAGTTAACCCGGCGTATTTTCATCGCCGTTAATGTCGAACTCGCATTGGATAATATTCCAATAAACGCGTCGTTACTGATAACTGTCGCTGCACGACCGATAATTGGATGATGTTGCGCTTGCACGATTCGCGATTCTCCGCTCTTCTCTGATTTCGAAAAGAGAGGGAGAAAAAGGGAGAAAGGGAGACAGAAAGCCGGGGGATACAAGTTAATTTCCTTTTCGCCAAAAGCGGAAATAATTCTCGTAAAAATCATTAGCAACGCGACTCTCATAAATCCATTACTGAATTAAAAATGGAAAAAAATACACGATTTAAAGAGAGTGCATTTTGTGTCGAACGTAATTTCGGTGAGAAACGAACGAATTGAACGAATTTATTTCTCATTTCTCGCGGACAGATTGTCGAAGATATTCGACAGAGTTGACGACAACCACAAGGGACGCACGACAATTACGTGGACATAAATAATTATATTTTTCGTGACGACACGTAAAGCGCACAGTCCCGACTAGAAATTGAACTCATGATCAGGTTGATTCCAATCAGTTATCTGGTTTGTGTGCAATCTTATCAGTTAGAAGTATAGCATTGCAATTGCGGCAAAATTCTCGCTGAAGGGACCAGTTAATAACGGCGAGACTTATTCTCATTATTGATGCACTTTGCAAACGCAGACGGTGTCATCGCATGTAGAAAGTTAAATTTGATACAACGATTTCATTTACTTGATCTCAGGACCATAGGATCCAGTTGGAAAATTAGTAAGGGGAAAATCGCGCGGACCATTTCCCACCGTTGACATGATTCCATTGCGCTCTCTCGGCAGTTTTCAGGCAGGCGCGTCGCCACGTCGGCAACGTAAAGGTTAAGGGAACGTGGCGTACGGTTAAGAGCCGTTAACGTCGGCATAACCGAGCGGAGTGTCTGCGTGTGCAGCACTGCTAAAGCGTATAAAGATAGGCGGAGAGAGAGAAAGAGATAACTGCGTTCGGATGTAGGCTACCAGAGTCACGACCCTCTTCCTCTTCCTCGCGCTGCAGTTTCGCCTTCTTCCTCTCCTCTGCCTCTTCTTATTCTTCCTCTCCCCCACCGCCCCCCTCTCGCCCCCGCACCTTTCCCCGGGGCGGCTCCGTCGCCTCCTCGGAGGTCAAACGCTGGTCGAAGGCGATCTGGTCGATGTAAGGCGCTTAAACATAACTTGCAAACGCTTATTTCCGACTTAATCAGCGGCGGAATCGTGCATACCGGGTGACCAGCGCGACGATATGTTTATGGAATCGCGTGCCTCATAACGGACACTGAAGGAAGTACTCGCGGGGAGGGGGAATGCTGCATATCTCGCAGCGGCGCAAATCACGAAGAAAAACGTAATAGCGTGATACACCTGTTATTAATTAAGATATTATGAGCACATGATTTTCATATATTTCACTTCGCGTTTACGGTTACGTGTGCTTTTAGCAGAACATGAGACGTTAAAACGATTTTAAAGTTCACAGCAGCTATCGCGGTCTTTTTTTTATTTAATAAGTAATCAATTAAATGTACCGTCGGCCGTCGAGCAGTTATTTTATAGGGTCAATAATAATTGCAAACAGCGGGATAATGTGTCTCGCTCCCGATGGATATATTCGCAATAATTGTGTAATCTCGCGTTACAATGTACGGTGCTTCCGGAAGGGAATGGAGAGGAAAGACAGACACAGAGAGAGAGAGAGAGAGAGAGAGAGAGAGAGAGAGAGAGAGAGA
>NW_022639542.1:724792-731985 GCF_010583005.1 Odontomachus brunneus
GAGAGAGAGAGAGAGAGAGAGAGAGAGAGAGAGAGAGAGAGAGAGAGAGAAAGAGAGAGGCGAGGAAGCTGCGTGAGTATCTGAAGTCCACTCGACAACCGAATCGAGATGGATTTTATCGATTTGGGTTTGCGCCGGAAACCCGTGCATCCCTATAGATGTAGCGCCGGAAATTCGCGATACCCGATGGTCTGATTACGTCTTGTGGGTCTTGTTGGGATTTTCAAGTACTCGCGCGTATACATTCTCTCGTGTACAAACGGGACGACTCGGAGAAATCGAACGGTTACGAAACTCTTTGACAAATTTCAAGCGCACACAGGAAAATATCATTCTGCCGCCAAGAAAAGCGATTACTCAATTTACACTCCTTCTTCGAAATACTGGTTATCTTGAACAAGTAAGTTTTCTTCATGATAACCTTAAAATATACTCGTCACAATTTTGAGAAAAGCTCATTATCATACGCTTAAAAGAAGAATTTTTTCTGGCAAGCAAATTGCGAATTTTCGTTTTAATTTAATATTGTTGATTGAAGTACAAAACTTCCTAAGATTCAAAATGTATTTTGAGTAAATTTGAAACTTATGACAAACTTGTGATAGATTTGCGGATATATAGAAACATTTGAAACAAATAACATTTGAACACAATATGCATTTTTTTACGTATGGGTCTCTATTGAGAGTTTTCAGTCACTACAATTTTAGCCTTAATTTATTAAATTTATTTTCGATATTAAGTATTTTGTAATTTAGCTCTCAATTAATCTCAATTAAAATCTTCTCAAAATGCGATACATGTGTAGAAATTATCATTTTTCCGCTCACATGCTCTCTTTAAACTCGATCGGTCGCCACTCTTTCTCTCTTTCAAAAAACCTCTTGATTTTTTTAATTACCAATAATTCTATAATAAAATATTTCTCGAATTCTCGGCGGGAAAAGGTCAACGGCAATTTCGCCAGCGAATCTGCAGTCGTGAGAAAGCGCGATGATATTCGATACATCCCGCGTGTACAGCGAAATCCTAACTTTCGTCTCCCCTTTTTATTGCTTGGCCATAAGCTCTATCTGCGAGAGTTTATGCACACAGTCCTTGCGCCCCGTGTAAGCCCTCGCAAGATCATTGCCCCCGGCGTTATCTTCGGGCAACGAGCAAACGAGTAAGCTTAGCAACAAATTGCGGCGGATTTCGACGGCGGCTGAATGTTCGCTCGGAAATTCTGCGCGTGATACAAGCGCAATGTCGGTGACCGGTTTTCTTTCGGCACGGGGCCTGCCTGACATTCGAAATTTCCCATTTCCTTCGATCCGAATATAATATCAACCAATTTCCATGGAATATCCAATTCATTCGTATTTACACTTTATTTTCATATCTCGCGAAATGCGCAATTTTGTGCCTCGACAAATGCATTCGCTTTCGTGCAACAAACGCGAGACGTTCGAAGGAACTCTCCTCTAATCACCGTGCGTATGAATATTTTTGCATTTTTCCATTTTTCATTCTCGGAGTACGTTCCCTGTACGGCTACTCTTCCGGCCCATTTAGTCGGCGATCGTCGACCCGCTCTCGGTCCGATACTACGAACGAGAGTCGCGCGACGCACCGAGCGACACGAGGACGACGACGACGACGACGACGACGACGACGGCGGTGGCGGCGGTGGCGTACGCGCGCACACACAGCCGTGAAACTTTAAGTAGGCCATCGCACGCTTGACATTACGCCTCGCTCTCGCGAACACGCGGACGAATGCGAAAACGGGTTGCGCCGCGTTTTCCGGCGACCGTGATAACTCGTATCGACGAGGCGACTCGGGAGACGCGACCGCCGTTGCCCCGACGATCGAGAGTAAAAGGCGCTCGTCGTCGTATACGGGGTTCGCGTGTTATAATGGCGCGATGCCAGCAAGCTGCAAGGCTAAGGTACCGCCTTCAACCGGTAATAGATTAGCCGGTAGGTACGTTACGCAGAGAGAGAGAGAGAGAGAGAGAGAGAGAGAGAGTGAGAGAGAGAGACAGAGAAGGAGAGAGCGCGCGATACAGCGATTGCTGCACTTGGACTTGCACTATGAAGCTCGCGCTCGGCAGCAGGATCGAAAGGGATGGGGAGATGGTGAGAAGGAGAGAGCTAGAGAGTGACAGATGAGGGGAAACGGCAGGGGAGCAGGCAGCAATTGCGGTAACAGAGGAAGAGGGAGGTAGAGAGAGACAGAGAGGAGGAGGGGGAATAACAGCAATCAACCTAGTCGCGAGACAAAATGATTAAGGCCTGTATGTAAATTGGCCGGATTTGAAAATTACATGGGACGTAAAATTGGACGCGAGGAACGGAGGTTTTTACCCTTTTCTGACGAGCGGATAAGATAATAGCGGTGCCGATAACGTACCGCGAAGTGTAATGGTGATATTTAAGTCGGCTGGGACGGGAAAAACCTTTCTCGCGGCGAAATAGCGATGCCGGCGAAACGGGAAAAATCGTCGACGACGGCGTGTTCGTTTTCGGAGATATTCCGGGTCGATCTCCTCTCACTCCTCGGAACAGGCGCCGCGGAACGGAACACGTGCGTGAAAAAAGGCATCTGCTGTGCGCGCGGCGTCTCGATCCAGGCGCGATGATTCGCCTTCTTTACATTAAGCACGATTATCTCTTACGTTAACGCTACGTTCGCGACGCGTACGAGACGCGTTAACAGGCCGTTTCTATCGTGGCTAAATGCTATCCCGCGGTGCCTAAGTGCGAACTCTACGATCGTAACAGTTTCTTCGAATGTAGCGATAATAATACATTGAAAAGTGTGCGATGCCACGACGCCTAACGATAATTGCGCGAATGAAGTGTGCATTTGAGCGCGCGCGCGGAAACTTTCTTTTCCCTCGCCTCCTCGATGGCGGTCTAACGCGACCTTTGGAAATCTTGAAAGTTCTGCGCCGGCCGGCATTCTCTCTATATCCGTTCACACGTTTCGTTGGCTCTCTGCGTCTCCTCTCCTCCTCCCTCTCTCGCTTTCTCTCTCAGCCTCGAGTGCCACTCTGACCGAAATTCGGTTCACTCGAGCACCGCCGCTTTAAGTTGGCCGGCTGTAATTACGTGTGGCTTCACTTCGCGCGGATTTTCGCACACACGTCGGCGATCAAGTCGAAAAATTTCAGAATCCCTTTAACCCGTTTTTATTAATACCGCGTATTTAAGAGACTGTCGTTTCAAACGTATCTCGAGATCTCCGTCACAATCGCTTATAATGACAGGATAGTCAATTACGATCTATTCCTCGGCTGCAAAACTCTATAGCAATTTTTATTACAAAATTTTCTGCGTGCAAGTATTATTCGGATCCTTCGGGATCGATTTTCTCTCAGTGAGAATTTGAGCCACGTAGCCTTGGTCGTCGCGTAACCGATTGACTATAATTTCTTATCACCTTTCGCCTTTGTCTTCGAAGCTTTCGGAGATATATACGATCTACGACACCCTCTATACGCGTTACATGCGTTGTCTCTCATACGTGACATTTACTGTGAAATATTGTCGCTCGTACACACGTTGCTTCTGTCCGAGAAAAGTTCCTTTATCCCGCACGGGACTTCAACCCTTAACTCCTGCGATTGAGACTGATTGTCGCTCAAGAAGCGTATTCAGTTGCCGCGAAATTCTCGCGGACAGATGTTGGAGACGCCGCGCGCCGCACTTCGTAATCGCGGTGAGGAAACGCGCGCCCGGCTCTCATAAGCTTTGCAAATGACAGAGCGCTTCATTCGAATGTACAACGAACGTCTCAATTATTCGTATTCTCGCACCGCACTTTTGAAATGCGTTTATGTCCTTCGCTGTCGCCGCGAGCGAGTAGGACAAACTTCTCGTTAATTACCTGTTAAACCGCGCGTAACGCGCGCTACTTCCTGTTCTTTCATTCAAAGTTAGGCCTTCATATGTAAACCAAGATAAGAGATTACTGAAACCGGAGAGTGAAAAGGTTCTTGGACAACCACTCGCACGAGTATAATTTTTAAGTGTGTTCACAAAGTTCATGTTTTCCATATCTTTTACGGGAGCTGTAAGATTTTTTTATATTATAAACACGGAGTCGATCGTGTCCTATGTTTATGCAGAAATTTTCCTCACTCCTGTACCTCGCGTCTCGCCAGAATTTTTATGCCGGCTTCTCAAAACCTCTCCTTAAACATCTTACGTTTCATCGTGAGCTCCCATTTGCATTTTATCGGTGCGAAATCACGTGAAGAACTGTGATCCCCCGCGATCTTCAAGTGCCGGCGAACAAGCGGCGCCGACAGCGAAAACTTTCTATCTCACAGCCGGGCGAAACTTGCCCGACGGAGTTGCCAAATTTTTCCAAGGGATCCGTGTATCACGGAAACCCCGAGATAAGACCTCCACCACGAACACGATGCCGGCTCGCAGCTCTCGGCTGTGGATCGCTGTGCAGCGAGTGGCGGAGTCAAGATAAGTGCCAAGAGGGAGGGCAGTGTGAAATCGCATCTTCTTACGATGGGGAAAAGAAGCGGGTGAAAGTGTAAAAAGATAGAGAATCGAGAGAGATCATAGCGCCAGTATGGTGCACAGATACGCTTTCGAGGGTCAAAGTCAAGGTGACATAAAATCCACTCGATCTTGCATGCATGCTCGATTATCGCGTCTCGCATGTTGTATCACCTGTCGCTAACGCGACGACGTTGATGCTGGTAGCGGCCAATTGTCTCTATGTGAAAACTTGCCGACAAGTTCATCGCGATTTCGTGTTTTTCGTGTATCTTTGCATAATCAAATCCAATCACGCGACGTGCAGGGTACAACTCTGGACATTCTTATTGTTTTTTATTGTTAAACGTGAACATCTCAATTTTCAACATGGCAATACATACATACAAGTTTTCCATGTTGAAAGTTTAAATATTCGTATTCTAACCCCTTAAATGCATTCGGAAAAGTTTTGTGGTAAAACATTGCGGTAAAGTAAAAAAAGAAGAGACAGGGTTAAATATACGCTCTTTTTTGTTCATTGATGCTAGTGGAAGCTACTTGATTATACAATCAGATGTATCGGCTCGCATCGCGTTCGTGCTATTAACGTCCCATGTATTATCCATATTACAGATACCGTATCGCCGCATACAAACTGCGCTATCAATGCGATAGAGCTGCTTTAGAGTAACGATGATCGTGCCGGCAGAATTAATCAGCGGCGCAGGCCGACGCATTTTAATGGACGTAAAACCATCCAGATGTGCTCGCGAGGCACATTCTCGCGGAGAGACGGACGTGGCGGGGAGAAACCGGTCGGCGCATTCCTAATTTTCGCGGCGACGTTAGCGGGGTAATAAAGTGTATCGGTGACTTATGAAACGACTCGTGGGTAGGGAAGAAACAAAAAACAGAGAGAAAGAGAGAAAAAAAGATCCGTCGTCGTCATCGTCGTCGTCGTCGCCGTCGGGGAGGCCAGTTTTGCCGACGAGACCGCGCGTTACACGGCGACACGCTTTTAATAAGCTCAATTTCTCTAATCGTTTGAGCGTAATTCCAGCTACTTGGTCGCGGCAAGCGATAGGGTGTAAGTACAGTCACTTTTTACGCTTAAGGTCAAATCTGCCCACGCGCATTATCCCCGCATAGTGGCGTTCATTAGGAACGGACGCACGCGCTCGCGGCGCACATAAAAGGCTATCCCAAATAATCAAAAAAACAAAATAGAAACAAGTGTAATAGCGAAATGTCTTTACGGCCCGATTTAACGGCGTTTATAATTACGATCGAGTTACCGCGGCGCGTACACGCGGAAACTGTACAGAGGAAGAAGCGGAGAGTTGAAGTGAGAGTGGAAAGAGGAGAGTGAATGAGAGAGAGAGAAAGGGAGAAGGCCGTTTAAGCACGTGGCTTTTAATTAACAATGTCAGCAGTTGTCAAAGAAGCCGCTCGCCGACGTCTGCGCGCGCCCGCTAACGCGTCTCTTCGAGACGCAACCGCACGGAGATCATCGCGGTGACGGACGGGACGTTAATCGCGGTGGATACGCGATGTTTCCGCAGCGCGACAAGCGCGGGCGCCGACCGGCAGCTTTTAATTCCCTCGAGGGTTGTAGTCGAGCACCTCGTAACTTTTGTAATTAAATCTAGCGGCGCTCGGTTCGCGCGCGCGAAACGCGCTACGGAGTAGTCGTCGTCGTCGTTCTCGTGCGCTCCTCTCTCGGAGCCTCGCTCTCGTGCTCTCGCTCTGCTCTGCTCTGTCTTGCTTACTCGCTCTCTGCTCGTCGACGGCCACCTTCCGCCTTCCGCTTTTTTCTTCCGTCGCGCGGAAGAACCGCGGTAGGTAGGTAGGTAGGTAGGTAGGTAGGTAGGTAGGTAGGTAGGTAGGTTGGTAGGTAGGTAGGTAGGTAAGGTAGGTAGGTAGGTAGGTGGATAGGTTCGGCTCGAGTCTCTGTTCGCGCGACCATCATGACGGAAAATCGTTGTTGACAGACTCGAGTGCGCGTGGAGCACGTCGAGCGCGCGGCGCGCGCGTTGTCGAGACCAGAAGAAGCTAGTTAGAGACGATGCTTGTGCCGCGTTACGCTCAAGCCAACCTCGAATCGACGTTTCAACATATTTTTTTAAAGACTCGTCGGGTATACGCGTTCTTACTCCTCCTCCCTGTTTCATAATTGCGTCTGCTCGATCTCGGGAGAACGTTTTCACGTCACAAATATGGAGGTATCTTCGCGATTACCTTCCGATGCGCGCAAGGCTCGTGAAGCATCGGCGAATTTTGAATGTTACACTATTAGACTTCATTTCACCGGACGTCTTCGGCATCATGTCTCGCTTTAATTCGCTTCGCGAACTTCCATCTACTTTCTATATAGCGCCAGTTTTTCAAGAGAGAATGTTCATTCGCATTGCGTGCGTGGGTATCGATGGCTCGATTATCGATTGGAATCGGCGCTGGAATTCCTCTCATCTGAGACTCGCGATCGCGATCCAACTTGCAGTCGTCGTTCCCATGACTCGCCGATTCGAAAACAATCGGTAGGACGAGGAGCGGAGAGAAGCTCGTACAAAGATCGAATAGAGAAGGTGGGGAAGTAAAGGAAGAAGGATACGAGAGGGGAATAATAAGAAGGAATAATAAGAGTGTACGGGAAGCGAAAGAGAGAGAGAGAGAGAGAGAGAGAGAGAGAGAGAGAGAGAGAGAGAGAG
>NW_022639542.1:732795-819789 GCF_010583005.1 Odontomachus brunneus
AGAGAGAGAGAGAGAGAGAGAGAGAGAGAGAGAGAGAGAGAGAGAGCGAGAAAGGGAGAAGGGAGAGAGAGAGGATCGGTGCGCGGCCCGGTCTGGTTTTACGACGCGAAACCCGAAGCCCACCGCCGTCTCTCGTGGAATTGAAAGGCACGGGCATGCCGGCCCCGGCTACGATAACCCGATTTTTTGCGATCGGGTGCGGTGCGCGTGTTCGCGACTCTAAACAAACCTCTCCTCTCGAAACGTGTCATGTTGTATCGGCGATATCGCGCGACGACGTTCGCTCACCCTGACGAGTTCATCGTGAGAAAACGTGATGTCGAGACGTGTGTTCAACACTCTTCGCTGAATTGACCGATACGATCGTCTAGTGATTTATTTTTACGGATAGTTCCCTACGCTCGTACATGTTAGTCAGCATTGCGTAGAGCAGAAGAAACGCGAATGATTCGATAGGAAAATATATACAAATTGCTCGATTAGAAATTTATCCCTTGATATTAGTTCTCTGGTTTGCACATATTTGAGAGAAAAAATATGTGAAAAATAAAAAAGATCTATTTGGTGAATATAAATAAATTTTTAAGTTTTAAATTTACTTAAATTTTAATTATTTTATTTAAACAGAATAAACAATTGTTTTTATGAAAAGCTAACGTTTTAAGAAAATATAGATTTTCTTATTTGAAAAATATTTTGTATATGTTAGTGTAAGTAAATATATCCAGTAAATATGTTATTAACCCAGTTTATCAGAATTTTTTTTTATTTCTTAGATATTTTTCTCTCAATATTCTCTCAGATGATGTTATCGGATCTTGATAAATCATATATACGGCGAGAATTTTATAGTAGAAATTGCTGTAGAATCTTGTAATTTGCCATCCTTTCATTTTCTATATGCTGTTAAAAAGTTTTCTATCCTTCTAACGAAAAATTTATTCCTATATTCCTTAACAAACTAGATTTTATTGTCAATCTATTCCTACGGCACTAGAAATCTAGTAAAATTGAAAGCAATTTATTTAAAAAAAAGAAAAACTATAATATTATATTCTCCCCTTGTAACACGACGAAGTAATCGAGATCTTATTAATAGTTAGAACACAGTAATATCATCTTCGTGAAACCGATGGGATAAATCTCTAGTAGGATACGATGAATTCATAAGCGACACGAAAACAAACTGTACACCTATCGATACCTCAACTCACCGGC
The DNA here is from genome assembly GCF_010583005.1 of Odontomachus brunneus. Lineage (NCBI taxonomy): Eukaryota > Metazoa > Arthropoda > Insecta > Hymenoptera > Formicidae > Odontomachus > Odontomachus brunneus. The sequence goes on from NW_022639542.1 coordinate 734,014, forward strand.
ATACAACATTGAACGATAACATCGTGTCGAGCGGAAAACCGTATGAAATTACGCGATATCATACATATATTTCGCGATACCGGTAATTAATACTTTCCGCGCGTCGCGCGCCAAGCGCTTGGAAATTTCGCGCGAGTTCGAATTCCACGATCCGCATCCGAATGCAGTATGCGGCCCACGATGATACGTAATTATGCGCGCGATGTATTACCATATCTATATCACGCGCCTAATTACATTCCTACACGCGAGTCAGCCTAACGACGTGATCGCGCCGCGCACTCTCCGAATCTGTCTCGGAGTCGAGCATCGCGCGACTCGTAAACGCCGGTCGCGTTCCTTCCGTCCTCCTCTCGTGTCGTCTACGCACCGACGGCATACGGAATCGATCCTGAGAATCGAACTTCCGGCGGCAACTCCTTCCGGCACACGACGCGTTATTAGAGGGTAGTCGGCCGAGTCTGAGAAGCGCCACGCTGACGACGAAGTCGTCAGCCGCGACTCTCCAGAGTTCGACGTTGGCCGTCCAAGTGCCTATTTGCTTTCTCGTGGGATTACCGCGCGCGATTTCCAACCGATTGTTTTGCGCAAAATATTAATATATCCGTCGTGCGTACGCGGAACACCTTGGAAAAATAGACGGAACTGTTTTCAATTTCAAAAAGCGGAAATGGTTCGAGTTACCTCTCGGTTTATTTTACGATTGATATTTATTGTTTTGACACACGTTGAAACATCTCTTTGGAAGCGACATGAGCGAGTGTCCGCAATCGCGGTATAAACAGTGCAGGACGCACGAGAACCTCAACTCGGGAAGAGAACGGATTTAATGACCACCAACGAGTGGAATATGCAATTTTCGTGCGCAATCATCGAGTAGCAATCGCAGTGGCGCGTTCCTCGCTTCGCCAGTCGCCTTCTCTTTATCTTTGTCCCTTCTTCTACTGTGCGTGCGCTTCCTCGAGTACCCTTTATCGCGGCTAATTTTCCTCCCCCATCCTGTATGCTCGCTCCTTCGCCGAAATAGCAGTCGGGGCTAATGGCGGCTAATTTATCGCCACCGTTCGCTTGATGGCGACGTCCGGCTTCGCGCCGCGTATCGAGCGTAGCCAAAGTTGTCCGCGTTTCGTACGGTTTCGCTTACTTCCCATCCGGCCGCGGCGGTTTCGTTTTTTCGCGAAAAATATACGGAACTTCTCGTTCCAACAAATAGACACGACTTGCCTCCAGGCGCATTTCAACGAGCGCATTTGCAAAGCGTGAGTTTTAATCACATATACACAGGCACAGGGTATGTTATATCAATAAATATATCCGGCGAAACGGAAATGTGTTCTCTCGTAAAAGAAAAAGAAAAGAGACACACCCCCTCTGTATTCGTTGACTTGATTATCGTAACGAATGCTCGACACACGCGGAATTAACATCCCGAAGTCGGATACGATGTGGGGATATCAACTCTCGCAATCTCCATGTTTGCATAGACCCTCATAGTTAAAATGACTTTGCTTTGAAGGTTTACCTAGGTACGTTACACTAGTCGTAAACCGCACTGTTCGTATAAGCACTGGTAGACTCTGTCTCTCTCGCAGATGTAAACTTTTGTTTCTCCTCCTCATCAGCTCTCACTCAATCGGCTTTCATCTTAGAGCAACCGCGTCATCTTCAAGATCCACCTCCCTCCGCGCGTTCCACGCGTATTCATATCGATACAATTCGTCGTTACGACGGTGTCGCGGTAACGTACGAGAATGCGTAGCGAAAGAATGTAGAAAGGCGAGGGGAGGGAACGGGGGAACGGGCGGGGGAGAACAAGTGAGAGGAGAGAGCGTCTAGTCGAGTTGGAAGATTGAACGAGATGGAAGAAAGTAGAATAGAGAGAAAGAGCAAGAGATAGCGCGAGAACGGGCGGAGGAGATGGACGGGAGAAGGAGGGGAAGTGGAGGAACAGAAGGCAAAGGAATGAACGAAAGAGTGTGAAAGAGTTCGCGGAACGAGAAGGAAAGGACGGAAGATAGAAAGAACGTCGAGAGGGCCCGGAGGAAGAAGGAGGCGGGGTGGGTCGCGCTCGAGGTGGGCCGAGGGGGGGAGGAGGAAATCTCCCCGCGTCTTCGGTCCGTGCCTTCCTTCATCCTTCGTGCCCGAGCTTCGGCTGTTTTCATGGCCGTCATTTAGTAGGTTCGTTCACCCCTGGGCGCAGGGCCGCGCGCGAGCAGGAGAAAGAGTGAGAGTGAGAGAAAGAGAGGGAGAGAGAAAGAGAGAGAGAGAGTGAGTGAGTGAGTGAGTGAGTGAGTGACTTTGGGCGAGAGGAGAGCGGAGAGAAACTGGCGGGTAGGAGGACGAAGGGCGAAGGAGGAGGAAGAGGAGAGGGAGGGTTAGTAGAAACGTGGTAGAGAGAAGGAAGAGGAGGAGAAAGAGGAGAAGGAGGAGGAAGAGGTGGAGGAAGAGTGCACACGGGGAAGAGGGGCTAGACGGCACGTACGGCTCGCCGTGCAACCGACGACTGAGGCGACGAGTGCGGGCGAGGGGATTCCGGAGATCCCTGAGCCTGTGCGTGAGTGGGGTGCCGGAGGGGGCCCCCGAGAACGAAGGGTCGTGAAGGTGGATGAGGAGTGAGAGAAAGGTGGTGTGTACCGATGACGGTGGTGGTGCTGCTGGTGCTGGTGCCGGTGGTGGTGGTGGTGGTGGCGGTGCTGGTGGTGGTGGTGCTCGTGCTCGTGGTGGAAGCGAGCGAACAAGCGAGCGAGCGAACAAACGAGCGAGCAACCAGGCGGGCAGGCCGGCTGGATGACGCGCGGGTGCCGAGGGGACAGGAAGGTGGAGGAAAGGGGTCGGGCGGGAGAGGGTCGGGAAGGGACTAAGGGAAAAAGAGTTCAGGCAGGTCTGGGATCGGACGAGGGTGAATGCGTGACGGTGTGTATCGTAGGCTCTCTTCAACACCGGGGAAGGCTGCCTTCTACCTGCCCGGCTTTGCCTTGCCTTTGCCTTCCTTGTAAACCTGCCAGCCGGCCGGACGGCGTGTAGGTACACTCTTCATTGCCCCCCTCTCTCTGTCTCCCTTTCCTCCCTTTCCTACACGTACGTAGCGGGCGGCGAGGAGGGCAGAGAAGAGAAAGAGGGCAAGAAAGAAGGATGGACAGATAGAGAGAGGGAGGGAGAGAGAAAGAGAGAGAGAGAGAGAGAGAGAGAGAAGGAGCGCGAGCGAAGTGAGTGAGTGAGAACGTCGAGTTAGTTTGCCTGACTGCAGCCTGTACGAGGCTGAGTATCTAACGCGGGGCTGCGCGAGGCCTAAATTTAGGCGTCCGCCGGAAGTACGCGTACAGAAGGAGGTTCCGTGCACCGGGCTTGATCGCGCAGCGAGATAAGGCGCGGACGAGGATACAGGCTAAGAGCGACGTTGTTGGGAGCCATTGGCGTTATTCGGCACATCCGATTGCGCTTGACAATCGTCTCGTGATCGGCGCGATTGGTTCTCTTGGCAGTTTTTTTTTTACCTACTGCGCGCTTTTCAACATTTTTTTATTGCCAGTATATTGCGAGGTATAGTATTAGTATTACTCGTAAATTAGTCTACTTTGGACAATAAATTAGTCTACTTTGGTCTTTAAATTCTCCGCGCTTGGTGGTAGGCTGTTTGTTTCATCGGACATCGCGTGTGAAAATTTGACGAAAAATTGAATAGAGAAATATTCTGTCGCGAATGAGGGTCACCGGCGGTCAATCGAACGCGCTCGAAATCTTCGTGGAATATATTTCAGCGTCGAACACTCGCAGTAACTCTCTGTACTTGTAGTCGTGACCGTCGGCGCGGAGCCGTTTGCGGTCTACGGATTTAATACGCATCATAAATTTTCAGGACTGTTTCGGCGGCTGCCGCAGGTTGTTATTAGCGCGGAAACTCCTTCCTTCACAGGTGTTAAATCCATCGTAACCAGAAACTTCTGTCTGGGTTTGCTCGCGCGCCCGGGATCAACCAAGACGCCGGCTCGTTTTGTCAATAGAAAACGAGTTACGAAGAGCTTTGGAACTCGACGTATAAACGTGACGGGCGCAAAGGCTCCTCGGAAACTCGCTCTCCGTGGGATGTAATTGTCGCGAGGTGCGACCGATGATTATATACGATACCATGACGACTTAACGCGATATCGACAAGAGAACAGCGTATACAAATGCAGTCGCAGAAAATGCAGGCGCCTCCTTCGTCAGAAAATCCCGCCTGAAATTAAACGTATCGCCTAGGTGAAGCGAAAGTTGCGCGTCAGAGAGGCGGACCGTGTTCCCAGTAAATTCTCTAATTGGACTTCTGAACACGAAGATTTTCGAGTCGCAGCGGATAAATTCGCGTGATTTAATTAACCGCGGAACTCTGGAAGCGCCGACGGAAAATGCGTCTCGGGTTCTTTTAAACATTCCATAAAAACTATTTTAATTCCGCGAAACCCTTTCTCGCCTGGGAGGACCGACCCAGTGCCGCTGCGAAATATTACGCGACCCGCGCATAACGAGCGAACGCTCGCTCTGCGAGCGTCCGTTCTGCTCTGCTCTGCTCTACTCTGCTCCGCACTCCTTGCTCGCTCGCTCGCTCGCTCACTTCTGCGCGCATCCACGGGCGGAAAGACGGTAACAAAAGTTTCCCCTTTTAAGAGCGTAGCGCGTAATAAGATATTTAATATCCCCCGGGTATAATTCGCCATAAAACAACGCGCGCCCGCGCGCCTTATCTCCCTCGTCGCTGTTTTTATTCGCAACCGGACCGACGGATGCGATTCGTGTAACTATAAAACGCCGTACCCCCTCGCGCTGGCAAGATGTCGAGACGCTGTATTCGCGATGCGCGCGAATACGTACCGGACGGTATAACGGTGGTTACAAGGGAGAGACACTCGGACGCGGATACACGGGGACGCGCGAGACAGAACCGTGTCTGTCTCTCGAAGCAGGATTTACTACTGTTACGGCTACAAGCGCGCTCCTTGTTACGGGAAACTTTTGTAAGAGTCGCGGAAGATGCGGTGTCGCGTTTCGTGTGAGGCGCACCGACGCGAAGTGACGCGACGCCGAAAGCCGGCGTTCGTACGCTTTATTAGTTTCTCGCTGTTTCCCAGAGGGTGGGCGGCAGGAAGGGCGAGAGGGAGCGAATCCGCGTGGAAACTAATCAAACTCGGCGCGCCTTCCGCGCCTCTCGCAAAAATTCGCGGAACGCATTCGACTTCTGTTCCGCGCCATCGTCCTCTCGCCGTGATCGCAGAGCGACATTAACACTGACGTTTTAGCGTCACGCATTCGTCGTGCGCGGCTTCGTTAGAAAGTGATTGAGCCTGGAGAAGTCACCGCGCCGAGTGGCTGAATTATTCGCCGGCTCGTTCGATTCGGCCGTTTTACATGGACAACACGCACACGCGTGTACGTGCAACACACAAAGTTTTCCTCGGTATTACACCGTCGTTTCGTTAGTTTCGGAACATCCGATAATAATGTTGCCCTAATTCGTGTTCGCTGTCAAACAGCGGCGGGCATAGGGTCGGTTGCAACAAGGTGGGTTAGCGCTCTAACCCTGGTTAACTAAATTTACCTTCTCCGCTATACATAATATAGGTAGAGCTACAATCCAGAAACGGACAACGAATTGCTAACCCCGGGAGTTGGTTAACCCCGCCTGTCGGTGTGTCCCGGCCATAGACATGCCGCGTACGTTTACAAGGGTTTACACGTTACCGCGGTTTTGTCTATTAACAAGCGGCAAATGATTTCGACCTGGGAATCAATTTTAAGCTTCCGGGACGCCGAGCTCACGATGCCGCGTCCCGAGGAAATTCTACGCTCTCTCCGAGCATTAATTATATTCTTCAATTCCAATTACCCTCTCCCTCTCTTGAATTTTAAATATTGACTTGTGCGATAAGTAATTTCAGATCGCGCGCTTCACACGGAACAAACAATTCCGTTGATGTAACTGAATTTTCCGTTGCCGCAGTTAAAATAAGGAACCGATGAAAAACTCGTTTGTAAGAACGGAAAGATTCCTATAGGGAGTTTCCATCCAGTCAACTGTTCTCAATTGTTACGCAAGAATGATCACGTGGAGTACGTTTTGAAAAAAATGAAGATAAAAATTTGATACACGATTTGAAAAGACGACATTAAGGTTCTCCGCAATCCTTCAACAAGTCAAATGTGGTAAATTTTCCTCTCTCCATAGTTATTCATTGATAAGCTTGACCCTTAAAAACTGAACAAAAAGGACACAATTAGTAAAAAATAGCACAACTAGTAGAAAATGAGAACTGTTTTTTTTCAATTAACTTCAAACGCCCATAAGGCTTGGATCTTTTTTGTTTTATACAGAAAGAGGTATAAACCATCTATTGATAAGATAAAAACTCGAAACTCATAATTTCTTGGGTTGGATCATTCCTGCTTAACTATTAACCTATTAATTAATTATTGCATATAAATTTTAACATAACTGAATGCTTAGACGAATGTTTTAAATTGCGGTAACAGAGAATTTTCACTTAGTTTCTATTTAGAAAAAATAAAACTATTTTATATCGTTATAATTTTAGAAAATAATATCTTGAATGAAACAATGATCAATACCCCGCAGATATTGTTTCGCAAAATTATAACAACATAAAAGTACAATCGTTTCATTCGAATGAAATTTGAAATTACTTGTAGCAATTCGATACTTCAGAACGGGACAATGTCTGTTTAATCATAATGAGATCATTCGTGATCATATGTGCGACTTCACTGTTGGAAGAAATGGATCTTGAAGGACACGAAAGAGCCAGAACGTTTTAAATTTGCTAAATACGACAGAGAATCGCCGAACCGCGGCTCTGCATCGTCACAACCAAGTTCCATCCAGTGAAATTAAATTTGGTAGGCGCGTCGCGCGAATTTGATCTTGCGGTATATATTCGCATCTAAATCTGATACCACAGCCACATTATATCGGGACAGTTCCGATTTAATTTCCTGTCGCGCCGCGCGAACGCAGCGAAACTTCTTTCCCTTTTCTTGACTCGCGCATTGGCCGTTTACCGTGCGACGCATTTGTGTCTTGTAACGTGCTTTTGTTCATTCAGCGCTAGATCAGAGGACAGCGTAACTCGGCAGTAAACTTAGACGGTAATACAGTCGTCTCGAATTGACGTTTAATTCTGTATATAATTCCGATGATGAGTACTATGACTTCCCGAATTTATGATTATCATATTAATCCAACTTTGATCAACGTTAGTTGGAGAGAACTGTAATGTCTTGTTAGAGTTTAAATAAGTCGAGATTCGGACTTACTCTGGTAAGTTCCAACACGTTCGTCATCTCTAATATCCAACTCAGAAAGTACAAATTAGATTAGATATGAAAAACAAAACTAAAAATGCTCCAGTTATTAATCGTCGATATATTTTCACACGATCATGCAAAAACTCAAGCCAATCGCCGCTGTTTTAAGCTACATTTCCAATTGTCTCATTGGGAGAAAGGAATGATATTGTTAAAATTATAGTTATTTTTTAATATCGAACGTACCCGATCGTATTTTTTGTGATAAATGGTAGTAGTGATACGCGTATGAAATTATTGTCACTAATATTATAGCAGAATTTAATAAAATAATAGGTTTGGCGACCGTAATTTGTAAGAATTGTTCCTCCGTGTGATTATAGTCGCAAATACTAAACATTTTTTTTTAAATAACTGAAGAATCGAAAGTTCTATAAATTCCGAAAAAAAGATACTAAATTCACGTTCCTCAAAGCAGATCCGCTTTTACTACACAAAGAAAAATTGTATTCTGCTGCTAGGAAAAGCGTTTATTCCGTTTACTTTACTTCTTTTGTGAATATTGCTTATTTTCAACGAAGAATATATTCTTTTGATAATAATCTTAAAGTATATCTATCGCAAATTTCATAAAAGTTCATCATCATGTATCTAAAAGAGGAATATATTTCCTTTACAAGAATATTGTAGAATTTTGTAGAATATAGTAGAATTTTATCGAAGAGAAAGTTGATTCGGTTCTGTATAGCAAGCAAATCGAACTTTTGTTTTAATCTCATATTCTCGATTAAAATGCTAAACTTACTAGGACTCGGAATATATTTTAAACAAATTTGATGCTTGATAGTAAACTCTTGTGATAGAATTGCGGATAAATAAACGTATGAAGTACTTGAAGCAAGCAACATCTATTTGAATGCAGTATGCATTTTTCTGCGTGCAGAATAACGTAGAAAGTACTAATGGGGCACGACGTTGATTACCTCTCTCGTCTTAATCGACGTGAAATCTCAGCGACGGCTGTCACTGGTGTGTGTGCGCGGTCGGGGATCCACACGTACGGCAGCACCGCAACTTGTGTGTGCACGATCGTTCTCCGTATGCGTGACACGTGACATGTACTAGTCGTCGCCGTTAGTACGATCCTCCTGCCGCTCAAATGAAATACTTACAGCTTAATGTGCGTGTAATCCGAATGAGGGAGAACGTCCAGCAGTTGATACTTTACCTGTTTTCGGCATTTTTGCGCAAGTGTAAAATGTATGGGAATTAAGAGAAAACGAATATGTGTGAGTAACAAATAACAACTGATAAATAATTGGTATGATCCGAACAAGGATGCCGAAAACTGGTGAGTGCTACAGCGAACGCCGGTTGCGTGATTCTCTCTACACGACGATTGCTACTCCACGCAGCTTACGTTGAAGTGGAAAAGAAAGAAATAAAAATTCCGCGATATTTCGCTTCTTTTCGACGTATTTCTATCCGCATTTAATTCTCCCCCTCCTCCCCTTTGAGATACGGTGTAATTGTTTTTGTATTATTCAAAGGGCGAGAAAAATATGGGCTGACCAGAGATGTCGAGGTTGAAGGAGCAACGTGACCAAAAGTCGAGTCGATGCATAAAGCCAACGTATCTTTTTGCTTTCGTACGCGCAAAAGTAATGCGTAGTTAAGGTGTGGAATTACAGGTCGTCTGGCAAAGAAGCCGATCGAGTTACAAAATTGCAAGCTTCACGAGAAAAGCATCCCGAGCACGCCGAGTGCATCGGCATTTTCTTCGGGACGTCGCTTTCGCGCCGCTGAAGGCGCCGCCATAAGCGATGTAAAACTGCTCGTACAGGAATTCAATTTTACGTTCGACTGTAAGGAAGAACGGGCTCAACCGTCGTTCGCCGGGCGCATCGTAAAACGCTAATATCGTCGCCAATTATGCGCGACGGTCGAATCGCCGTGATCGATATTAAAAAATAATTACGGCCGCGCCGAGGCTGTACTGGTGTCGTGCGTTAGGAATTATTATAGTATCGATTATCGATTTACGAGAAACGGACGCACGACTCGCGCGAGCGCGCACCCACTCCGTCCTATACACACCATCCTCAGAATGCACTACCACTGCAACTGCACCGGTTATACGCGTGTGTAGGTGCGCATACCCGCATAAGAGGCAACACAGAAACGTCAACGACACGGCGTGCATCGGGCATAAAATCGGGGATAGTGCAGTTTTCGCGTGGCAGTTGGCCGCCGAAATACATCGGTTCTGACTCGCAGGGCGAAACAGCGTTCAGCGCTGATGGATCGTGCGCGTTTTGAATACAGAAACGCGACACAGTCGGTCATAGAAATCCGTACGAATGATATTGACCGAGACGAGATACAATTTTTGTCTTTTCATTTGCGTATTTCTCTCAGTCACAGTCACAGATGACGCTCGATCTTTGGCTTTCGATGGAAACGCGAGTCTCGGGAAAATTGCAATAAGGAGCATCGTTGGGAGCCCCCGATTAGGCTAAATCCACTCGAATTTCCAAGACGGCGGCTCGAGATTAAGCATCCGCGACTCGCGAAACGGAAACGAAACGAGGCGGAAATCGTAACATTGTTGAGGGAGCTGCGTGAGAGGGTGAGAGAGGAGGGTCGAAGAGGGGAAGCGATAGGATCGGGGATTCGTAAAACGGTGTAGTCGAGCACCGGAACGCCATAATGCACGACGAACGCATAACCTTAAAAACGAAGAAGATTGCGGAGGGGGAATGGGACCGAGGGATGGGGTGGAGAAGCGGGAGTGGAGATGGAGGAAAGAGAGAGAAAGGAACCGAAAGAGAGCCAGCTCTCGCGTTTACGCGGCCGCTTCGCGCCGCCTCGCGAGAGGTACCAGGGGAGAGAGGCACCCTCACCCCCGCGCAGGGTGGTTGAGGAGTAGAGGGTGCGCCGTCGACCGGCCGCGCGCGGTCGGTTTGGGCGAAGGAAGGCGGATACGCCGCGCTGCGATACGAAGCGGAGCGATGCCGCCGTCGCTGCCGCCGCCGCGCCACCGCCTCCGCCGTCGCTGCCGTCGACGACGACATTTGGAACAGATAATGGCGCGAATACGCCGCGGGGGTGAACGAACCGCGGGTCGGACTGGGTTCAGTTGGGTCGGCTTGGGTTGGGTTGGTATCACATCAGCTATCGATCTTATAACGCCGTGCGGCCCCCGTTGTCTCCTCGTTCCAGTCCCGCGCCCCCTCTCTCTCCTATCTATCTGTCTCCCTTTCTCCTTCCCTCTGCGTCCTCACCCTACCGCCACCCCTCGCCCTGCGGCAACCCTCCCGCGTACATCGTCACCCTCGCGCTCTCTTTACATCTCTGTCTCTCTGTCTCTCGTTCTCGCCGTCCTCTATTCCACGCGTGCTCCCCCCGCGCGTGTCACCTCACGCTCCTTCTCTCGCCTCTTTTCTTTCTCTCTCCCCTGTGTGTGTGTGTGTGTCTCCGCCGCCTCTTTCGCACGCTTCCTGTCTCCATTTCGCTCTTACTTTCTCGCCCTCGCGTCTTCTCGCGCGGTCTTCCGCGTTGCTTCCCTCTCTCTCTCTCCCTCCCTCTCCGTCTCTCTCTCTATTTCCCTGTCTTTCTCTCCCTCTGTTGCATTCGCCGCTGCACCCTCGAACCTTCCTTTTTCTCCTCTTACGAGCGCGCGCCGATCCACCGCTCGCTCTTCCTATTTATCAACGCGACGCATACGCGTGGCGTTACGGCTCCGCGCGTGCCCGCGGACGTTAATTTTCCGGGAAATTATTTCGTCGAGAGAAAAACATGAACGTCACAGCTCCTACGACTCTGCTCTCTCTCTCTCTCTCTCCCGTGGGGAGGAACAGAGGACGAAGATTACGACGAGGAGGCAGGACGAGATTGCCGCGGAGGGTCCATGACCCATATGCGTGAGATATCGTCACGCTCACGTTTCTGCATTTTCCTTGCTCTTCTCGCGAGGGTGATGCCCTTGCGCGTTCAAGTACCGTTGAAGCCCTTTCGGATTAATGTTGACTTTATCCACTTGTTGTGGGGATTATCAGATGGACGAGTTGTGTCGCGATGGTAAACGAAGCTCCTGTTAGGGAGCGAGCACGTAATGGGCGAAATGTCGTTTCGAGTGTGATTAAGGCCATGTAGTAATCTCTTTTTCAATTCAATCCTTTCTTTGCTAATGTTGCTGTCAAGCAACATTGATTTTCTCATGAGCTATATGCAGAAATAATAGATACAAGACGCATTTATTTAGCCCTGTTGTTCCGAAACAACATCTGGTTACTTCTATTCTGTTTGTTTCAGTAGTTTCGATTTTTGCCTGTGGGGGTGACAAAAATTGTTGAAAATATGTTTGCAACATGTTACGACTACATTCAGGAGACATCATTTACTTCATTCAAATACTCAAGAATTTTCTCCCTTACATTTCTTTAGGTCTACCGAATAAAGGGTTATCAATTCCCAAATATCTTCTTTCTCTCTGTTGTTCTCATTTGCCTTCTTTATGAGTATAATCGTATGTACTTATATTTTATCACTGATACGAATATGAGTGAGCGAACGTCGCTGAATTATTTCTCCAAAACAAGCAAAACTCTCCGTAAATTCATTAGTCCGGCCAGAGAAAATTGTATCGATCGTGTCAACACACGGATATGTGCGTGTATTTTGTGCCGTTACAACAACAGCCGAATGCGAGCGACACTGGAAGGCGTAATGTTGTCGGGGTCAACTTGTGTAACGGTAAATAATAAATTACCGGCAGCAAATTATCATTAAATATCAATTATTGGAAATATGTTATTACAATTTAGGACGCGCGGAGTCTACATCGAGCGATTACAAGCTCGTCGCGTAATTAACCGTCCACCTAATTTGCGGCTCGCGGCAGAATATCGGCGTTTTATTCACGGAGCGATCGCGCTTTCTCGAAATGCTCCCGGCCAATCTTTCTCTCTCTTTCTCTCTCTTTCTTTCTCTCTCGTATCCGCTGTGTTTGAATCGCGGAATTCGCCGCTTTTAAGGAGCGCAGCCGTCCCGCCCGTTTGAGTGGGTCATCTGAAATCGAGATCCGAGGAGACTTTCATTTCACGCTCGGCGCGCTTCTTCCCCGTGTATGTGTATGCTCACTTGTGGTATTCGCGCGCGGTACGCAGCCGATCGGCTGAGATATCGCGAATCGTTACCCGCGACTGTGACAAAGGTCCCTCGAGCTCGAGTTATTTCTGGAAGAGACGGACGATTCTCGAGATCGAAATATCCGGATGATACATGCCGGCCGTTCCCGTCACAAACAGCTATACATTTCGCGCTTCTCGTCGTTACGTTTCCCGGCCGCGCGAGCGGCACGAACGGAGAATTCTGGAGCCTCGTGCCGATTATAACAAATTGCGGAGCCGCGCGGCTGACGTGTGATATTTCCCGTGCGCGACCACACAACGATCGACGGTAACGCGGCGAACGTTATGCGGCGCAGGGCGAATATATAAGGGAGTGTCCCGATGAGCGGAAGGCGCATCGCGGCTCTCATCAAAAATCGTGGAGATTGTTAATCGCGTTCGCGGCTAACTAGCTCTCCTCTCTAGCTCGAGGCTTTGCACTTCACGCGCACTCTGGAATTCCGAGCGCCACTTGAAAATTCATTTGCGTCGCGCCAAAGTCCAAGCCGACGCCCACCCCTCGTCCCGTCGTCTCATAGCGCGCTTCGAGCCGCTTGCCGGGCCAGACGTTAGAATTTTTAAGTGCGATTACTACCGTATTTATAATGCGCGAACGCGCACTTTAATTGGCGCCGCCTGCGTCTGAGGAAACATGTTTCTTTCTCTCTCTCTCTCTCTTTCCCTCCTACGCTCTCTCCCGCTCTTTTTTTTTTTTCACGAAGCCGTATTCCTTTTAATTAAAGAGAGGAATTCAGGAAATGTGGGACGAGATGAAAGTCTTCGCCGCAGCGGATTACTTTAAACGTTTGAACGACAAACGCACGCGTGAAGCGGTCCTCGCTTCTTTATATTTCGCAAAATTGCGATTCTTAAAAAGAAAAGAAGAAAAATAAATGATGATCCCTTCATCGGAAACGGACAAGTTTGCCCGGTGGACACGCATTCGCCGCGGTGTACTATGTATCGTCAGTATCGCACAGCTAATAACGACATATTCTTTAGGCTGTCGTCGAAATACAGGCGAGTTGTACCGATTTCCAGCGAATTCGCAATGTTCGTCCTCAAAGGGTTAATTGGTTCGTTTCCCTTGTCAAAAGGCTCGTGCTCGCTCGAAATCGCTGACCTGGTTCGTGGTCGGCCGTAGAACAAAACCGGTCGGCAAACGTACGACAAAACGCGCGCGCGTTGAGCGACACACTCGAAACTAAACTAAACGTTTCGCTCACCGTCACATAGTCGTCCTTGTCTCTCTTTCTCTCTCTCTCTCTCTCTCTCTCTCTCTCTCTCTCTCTCTCTCGCTCTCTTTCTAGGATCTCTTAATCCGGCCGCGAGAGTCGATGGCGGTCGGAGGCCGGAAGTCAGTTTCTCGGCAGACAGCGGCAGCCTCCGCTCTTCTGTTATAACGGCAGAGAGCAGCTGCCGCGGCGTGTGCACGAAGCCGGAGAGGAGCTGGAGACGTGCCGATCAGACCTGTCAAGTTATTGTCTCGGGTTTTAATGGAACATCACGACGCGAGCCGTCGCCACCACCTCTGCCGCCGTCGCCGCCGCCGCCACGCGAAATACCGCGGCGCTGAACTGAACTGAATTAAATGTCGGCGTGTTTTGCATTGAGGTCCCTCCTGTCGTCGTCGTCGTCGTCGTCGTCGTCGTCGACGTCGTCGTCGTCGTGACCGTCGTCGTCATCGTCGTCGTCGTCGTCGTCGTCGTCGTCGCGGTCGTCGTCGTCGTCGTGGTCGTGGTCGTCGTTGTCGAGGCCGATGCATAATGGAGGTAGGCCGTCGCGGGTGTAGGTGGTACACTTCAATTCCGGGAGAACGAGGGAAATAACGAGAGGAGGTGGAGGTGGCGGTAGAAGAGGATGGGGAAGCTGCTGCCTAGCTGGGCGAGCGGTGATCGAGGGTGGGGAAGGGGCGCTGACGGAAACGGTGTCGGTAGTGTGAAGAGTGTCGGCGAGCGAGCGCGGACCAGGAGAACGAGTGTCGAGGAAAAAGAGGAGGCTGAGCGAGTGAGCGAGCGAGAGAGATAGAGAGAGAGAGAGAGAGAGAGAGAGGGGGGAGAGAGAGAGAGAGAGAGAGAAACGATGAATAATTGAGAAGTGAGCAATTTAGGTGACTCGGTGAGCCGCTCCATCGCCGACACCCCGTGGACGACATTCTTTTTCTCTGTCTTGAAAGAGAAAGAGAGAGAGAGAGAGAGAAGGTCGTCGTAGTCGCCGAAAACGTACGAGATTTCAGCGGCGTCGAGCCGGTGCGCGAATAATTAAAAGCCGTTACACCGGTAATCACGTTAAGAGGAGCCCGCGCTTAATTAACTCAACGGTTGCGACGGCGGCAGCGGCGGCGGTGATGGTGGTGACGGCGGCGGCGGTGGCGGCAGTAGCTCGTCGCGCGTTTTCCGAGACGTCTTAGCGTGTCGGGAGACACGCGGCCTTGTTACAGTGTCAATGCCGTGCCTCGGAATATTCTACCAAGCTGCACTTTAGAAACTTCGACTAAATGACTCGACAGAGGAGGCTGCGAGTGTCGTGCGTGCAGATGTCTCGGATAGCGGTGCTCTGTTTCCCTCTGAGAAAATATATCTCATACTTATTATTTAAGAACGGTGTACTTACGAATTAGAGTTTCATGCAGCGGTCTAGCACTGTGGATGATTAAGTATAGTCAAGAAATAATGCAAAATAACAGCAGAATCGTATTGTTACGGATAACCTGCGATTTTTACATCGCAAAACGCACGGTCGGTTTATGCATTTTTCCCCCCGTTTACAAACTTTGCGGCCTGTGTTTAACGCATCGATGCAGTTTTAATCCGGCGGAAAGCCGGCCCGTTTTTTACGCGTCCGGTTCATTGGCAGTATCGAAATCCGCGCGTCACGTGCGGGATTAATTGGCCATTTCCGATATGTATATACATTTCCATTTCGGCGGAGCGATGGGGTTTCATCGATCGACACGCTCGTAACACAAAATAAACGCTTGTCAATCAATGGTCTGAAAGAGACGGGGAAACAGAGAGATAGAGAGTGAGTGAGTGCTGAATGAGCAAGAGAAAGAGAGACGCGCAGAGGGTGAAAGAGAGCGAGAGGACGAACCATCGGATAGTGTGGGAGGTCCTGCGATGTAACGGTGAGGGTAGAAGAGAGAGAGAAACAGAGAGAGAGAGAGAGAGAGAGAGAGAGAGAAGCAGACAGAAAGAGAGAGAGATACAGAGAGAGAGAGAGAGGTGGAACGAGAGGGAGAGTGAGACCGGAATTGCCGGAGAACAACTGCGGACACGTGCCACGTACGATTCAACTCTCGCGGATTACGCACGCCGTGGCGTGGAACGTTTTGATAAAACGCGGTGGCGGCTCTCGCAGCGGGAAACGGAGGTTTCATGGTCTCGTTAATATCTCCACACGCATCGGGAGATTCGTAATAAGATTTGTATTTATGGCAGGCTCTCCTCTCTGTCTCTCGGAAGATTAATAGGTATTAATGATCTGCCGACACTCAAGATAGCGGATTTTACCGGAAATTCCGTGTTTAGCAAAAGGCGCGCCACTTGGGCAGACGTAAGACGACGGTGTGAATCCGCTAACGCGCTTCAATATGTGTATAATGTTAATTAATTCAGCGATATACACATTCCACGGATCAGAGTAGATTGAAGCTTCAAATAAAGTCGTTGGTGATTTGTCTCTATGATGATTGAGATCTTTCGCTGCGGCTGTTAGATTACAATAGCCCTTTAAATGAAGACTTAGAAAGATGAGCAATGAGGACGTAACATGTGCGCGACATTATCTCATGCGTTTTTCGTATCAATCAGACACGCTAAATCATTAATTTTATTTCCCACATAAACAATATAGTTGAAGACTCCTGTCATTCGTCTCATTATTACGCGCTATTATATGTTTGTTTCCAGAGTAATGTGTCGTTTATCTGAGAAGGAAAGGACAAAGCCGATCCTGCCGTCCCGCCGTGTCCTCCCTGATTGTACAATTAGACGGTAAGCATCCTTATCATCATCACCATCAGCCATCCTTGCTAAGAATATCCCTCGAGAGACGGTCAAAAGCATCCCCCAAACCGATCCACAGCGCTTATCGCGGCGCGAGTCGAGCCCAGCCAGGCAACCAGCGCGGTGATTCGAATTTACCCACGCCCTGCTTATCGCGCGGAGTTCATCTAACCACTCGCTCATTGCCTATAAAAAGACTGCAAAAAGCCGCGGAAAAAAAGCAACGAGCCCTCCCTGTGTGCGCGTGCGTGCGAGCGCATCGCAAAAAGGAGGTGGCGAGTAGCTATCGGCGAGGAGAGAGAAAGAGAGAGAGAGGTAGAAAAAAAAGAGGCAGCCCGCGGTTCACACCGTGTTAACACACGTGTACGCGCGCGCGCGCAAGCGTGCACGTGCATGCTACTACGTGTGCATGCATCCCCCTCATGTGTGTGCGTGTGTACGTGTGTTTACATATCGATGTAACGTGTGCATGTGGCCGATGCCTGCCATGAGAGGGATATTTTTTCGAGAAGCCACTCGGCGAGAGAGACGCATCTCGATCGTGG
This sequence comes from Odontomachus brunneus, assembly GCF_010583005.1. NCBI lineage: Eukaryota > Metazoa > Arthropoda > Insecta > Hymenoptera > Formicidae > Odontomachus > Odontomachus brunneus. Next base: position 751,033 of record NW_022639542.1, read on the forward strand.
AAGCGTGCTGCCCGGCCACCGGAAGTTGTCGCGCGCTGCCCATCTCGCGAGAGAGAACGTGAGGAAGGGGGAAAGAGTTAAAGAGTGGAAGCGAAGGGCCGGAGCGGAGGCAGGCGGCCGGTGAGAGGACGCGGGACGCGGGGTTGGGGGAAGACGAGAAGGGCAGCAGCAGCGGGTGCTCTCGGGCGCTTTTAAATATAGTCGCGCACACCGAGCTACCGGACCGGCGTGAACACACGCGGCCGTTCGCTCGTTCACTCGTTCACTCACTCACTCACTCACTCACTCACTCACTCACGTGCACACATGTGTGACCGTGCGCGTCGTGTGCGCGCGCGCGCGGGCGCACGCAAACAGCGTGTTATCAAAGGATTGGAAGCCAGGCGAAGCGCCTCTGCATGAAATTTTGCGTGCATTATAAATGCACGCGGAGCCTCGCAGGCGGAAGGGAGAAGAGCAGCGTGCTTTGAAAGAAGAGGGAGAGAGCGAACGAGTGAGCAGGAGAGAAAGAGAGAGAGAGAGGGAAAGAGAGAACGAGGGGGGAACGTAGAACAGGGCGAGAGAAAAAGAGAGGGACAACGTCGAGGGGAGGAGAGACAGATAGAGCCCCGACTAACCCGGGTTAGGTTGGGCATGGTACGTCGGTTGGTCGGACGCGGCTCTAACCTACCGTAACGCTATAAAAATAACGGCTCACTCCGTCCTCGTCGCACGCGCGTCCGCGTGCACGCCGATCGCATCCTTCTCCCGCCCAGTGCATCGCTCCGCGTCCTCCTTGTGTACGCGCGATTGTCACACCGACGATGTTTCTCTCGCGCCCACAGGGCAGAGGAGGAGGAAGAAGACGGCGAGAGATAGGATGGGCGCGCGGAGAGAAGGTAGCGAGCGCGTGGTCGCGGAGGGAGAGAGGAAGGGTGGTGCGTGTGCGTGCGTGAGGAGCATGTGTTACGTGAGAGGTCCGTTTACACCGCGCGAAAATTGCACCGTGCCAACCTTCCTCCGCGGGCCACTCGAGGAACCATCATCATCGCGGACGCGACGGCCAACGCAGGCAGGCAGGCAGGCAAGCAGCCGGCCAGCCAGGTATAACGCGCTCGCGAAACCTTCTGCGCGCGCGTTGTTATCGGAGTCCGCGTGTTAGAAATCTCCGCCGCGGGTTCTCTTCGAGAATCTTTTTCTCTTCATATCTCTCTCTCTCTCTCTCTCTCTCTGCCTTCGCGTACGACTCGGCCGACGCTAGCCGGCCTGGAAAAGAATGTTTCAATCACCGCCACAGGTGTCGAATCATCACACCGGCGGGAATTTCGCGTGCGCTCGGCGATAACGTGAATTAAATTGTCGCTTTATTGATAATCGAGTACTTCAGTTGTGCCGTTTACTTCGCCTCGTACTAATAAGGCCAAGGGGCAGAGGGGAGGGGAAGAAAAGCAATATACAGCTCGTGTTGCATTATCTGCGTCGGGAAAAGGGGGAGGGACTTAGGTTCGCGCTGCATTTTTTTCATGAATTTATTTATTCCTTCGTTTCTCCGTACTTCTTCAACCGAGGTGGGCGCAGTCTCGAAAGCGTGACCTTATAAATATTTTAGCGTAGGCGTAGCAACGTCGTTCGCCCTCGTAACAACGGAAAGGGATAACGCTGTATATGTGTGCCTCTTTTTGCGTTTCTATTTGTACGCGATAGGATTTTCTTTTTCTTTCTTTTTTTTTTTCGCGCATGTACGCACGGCACAGCGCATTTTTGCGGCACCTTTGGACTCGCTCGCGACACGGGAGGAGTTCGGGCATTTTCGAAGGATTTGACGGCACGTGAGCGAATCTTAATAATAATTCTCGCAATGCGACAACGCTCGCATCGCGACAACGCTCGTGGCACGCATTAAACATGCATAATTATTGCTACATCGCGGTTAATAATTAATTCGCTAAATTTAATTGAAAAAAAAGGTGGCATTTCGGTGGCGGGTCTATTAAAGCTAATATAGGCGTTGCAGTAACATTTAATATAAATTGCGTTTCGTCATGTTTGTTAATTGGCGCGGGTGGCACTTCATATTATATTAATGCGCAACAACAATGTAATTGTTTAGAATTACTTTTAGCGTGCTCGATTGATTTCGAGCTTATTATGAGGGGAATTGTTTAAGGTGGAATACCTATTTACACGGCCGGCGATTGACGATTACACGATTTCGGTACTCGATGATTTGGTCGGATATCATTGTGACGGATAATTATTCGCCCGCGATGACCGATACTGACCCGGCCCGCTCCGCTGGGTATCAGGTGCAATGCGCGCCGCGTCGTTTAGCAAGTAATTAGTTTTTAATTCAATTACGAATGCAATTGGTACACAATTTTGATTTTCGTTCGTCCGGCTACGTCAAGTTTTCATGGGCAATCATTTTCGGATGATGCGAATCATCGTCGGTCCACTGAGCGTCGGTCGTCGTGCGCGCGTGTGTACACGTACACATACACATGTGTACAATGTGTGTGTGTACAAATACGTAGGATACGCGAGCCAGAAAACGAAGGCGTAACAAATGTAAATCGAATCATGGGGAATTCCGCTTATACGGTTTTGATATTCGATCGTTATTTACAAATACGCTCGATACTTAACGAAGCGCATCACCGATGACGATAAAACGTTTTCGTGAACATTACCGCGCCCGTGCGGGAGTTAGCATTTTTACATTAATTATATGGTTTGCGCGCGGATACGCGACTGGCTGACTGCGTGTCCGTCTCGTCGACCCCGCCACTGCTCCCGCCGAGTCACAAACTTGCGCTCCACCTCGGTAACAAGAATTCTTAACAGCGCTCGTTGTTTCGCCAGAATCACACATAGCGCAAAACGGCGCTTCTTCCAGCTAATTATATACATATACTAAAATTTTCTAGTTGTGCATCACAATTAGTTCAGTTAATTACACGGAATACACGTAGGGATAAACAATGTGGTGAAGCTTTCCCTCGGGCTATCAGTGTGCTCATGACAGCGTTAAAAATAAACGCCGTGCAATTTGGAGCGTTCGATTAACGAATGACTAACGTTACACGTTGTCGTTCGCGTAATTGTCGAATTATTTTCGAGCACACGATAGTTTGGATACTCCCTCCCTCTCTCTCTTTCTTTCTCGTGGTAAGACGACACGCGGGAACGCGGTAGCATCTGCTTCGCTGTGTCGCTCGCAAGGGTGGCAAACGCGACACCGGGCGATTATGCGACGTAGCGTAATTTACTTTCGCTTCGCGTTTCGGTTCTCCCCACGATATTGTCCGCGGCGCGTCGCGAGACCTCGTCTCGAGTGCAGGGTCAACGATGCACCGGTCTCTCTCTCTCGTGGGTCCACCTGTCTCGCGGGGAGAAGAAGGGTGAGCGCACTTATTGGCAGGGAGAAGCTTCCTCGAACCGGTTGGCACCTGTTTCGCGCGCGCGCTGCATCCACTCGGTCGGCCTTTCCTTCATAATAGAGAGGAACAAGACGGCAACGCGAGGAGACGGACGCGGGAGCCAGTGCGCGAGAGGAAGAGGGGTGCTACATTACAGCCACGCAGGGGTGGCCGCTTTAAAAGAAGTGTCGTTAATGTTACACTCCTCGAGCGTCGCAGAAGAGTACCGATACTGAGGGCCGAGCAGTGGCGGCTTCTCGTTAGACGGCGATAAAAATTGATTGAAAATTGGAAACTATTCGCCACGAAAATATGATCATCCTTAGTGGAACACTCTGTTATTATTTGACCTTAGGAGGATTCTTCTAAAAGAATATAAGATAAGAAGATTTCGCTAAGGATGAGTATATATTTTTTGGGAGGTTTGATTCTCGACTCTATCCCCCCAATTTGCCTCGCACGTTAAAATGGACACTCATAAATCTCAAACAATCGTCAGTAAAGTCTATTTTGCTAAGGAATATTATAAATTTCGCCAGAAACATAGCAGATTTCGCTAGAAACACAGCAAGTGTTTCAATAGCACATTTTAGTTCCCGAACTTCAATTCCTGAACAAATAGCATGTATTAAATTAAAGGACAGTGAATTACTGTAGAACGTCGATCTGTGTTATAAAATTCTGCAGTAATTTTTACTATAAAATCTTCTCTGTGGGATATACTCAAGTCGAAACTCGTGTTCTACATCAAATCCTGCAAATTCCATCGAACTTGCAGGACCAATTTCGAAGTTTGACCGTTTTTCTCCATCGGTTCGTCCAGTTCGGCGGAATGTAGCAGGGTTAATTTGGAATCAAACTTTCGACTCGAGCAGTAGTCGCGTTGAACCGGTTGTACGGAGTTATTCTCGGTCCGAGACATTTCGCGAAGCGGCTCCGGACGCAACGACCGATCGGAAGCGTCGTGCCAGCGCTCCCCGCGCGTGGCGAAGCGCGACAGGAAGCGCGGAGGCGACGAAGAAAAGAACGTCCGGCATAACTCACCTCGCCGTGCACTCACGGTATTCCGTAAAGAGACCCGATCTCTCCGGCAGCGGGGAGGACGCGTTGAACGCGCGCGCGCGCGCGCGATCGCGGCTCACGCACGAGCGTTAGAACGGCGCGCGCGCCGGACGTTTATTAATATTTATACGTAAATGGAGATATCGAATCTCTCTCGCAGGCGGCGGGGAATTGAGATATCAGACGAACGAGCGAACGCACGTACGAATGAATGCGCCGCACCGCGCCGCGCCGTGTGCCGCATTCGATCCCGCGCGATCGACGATCGCGATCCAGCGGCTTTCTCGAGCGAGGCCGTTGCCACGATCGCGAGATAAAACGGGATCAGGTGCGAGAGACTAATCGGAGTTTACTCTCGTTCGCCGTTTATGAGGAGCGAGTGCATAATTCATCGCGATCAAGGACCGCGCAAACGGCGCGGACGAATGATTAATGTCACCGATATAATTGCGTTGCGCACATCCGCGGATGTACGACAAGGCTAACAACAATTTATTTCCGCGCTCTCGCGAAATACGCGGATCTCGCTGGGACAAACTGGGCTTCCTCTCTCCCTTCTTCTCTCTCTCTGCGAAATTTTAAGAATCGTGAGAGAATACTGCAAATCCAAAAGTGTGTTATTTTGACTGAGTTTTTTTTACACGTTTTTTAGTGTTTCAAATCACGTCATTTAACATATTGGAAGAACGTATTAAATTATATTTTACGCGTGTTAAACGTGTCGAATGACGTGATTCGCAAGAAACGTATAAAAGGAGCCTCAATCGAATTACACGCATATGCGTTTAAGAAGAACACACTTGGATTTGTAGCAAAGTCGCTCTTCCTATTAATATTGCCGCGTTACTTTGATGCTCTGAAAAAGTAGCTGTGCTACTTTGAAAAATCGTGATGATAACGGGCAATTCTTTTTCCCCTTTTCCTCCTTCTTGTTTCTCTCCTCCTAATATATTGCTAATACTACTTATTATATCACGCCGTATTAAATCACGAGTCTTTTGAGAAAATTTTATTTTGTTACGAAAGACGTCGCGAAGAAAGAGAAGAAAGGGGGGATTTGGATAAAGATCCAGGCTTTTGCCATAACAATGCTCGAAATGTAGACGTTCCCATGAGAAAATTTGCAAAAATCACGTGCGAATAAAAATCATCTGCGGTGGCGATAATCTGTGTGTGGCAGCTAAATTTTTAGCTACACACAGCAACAAATACAACATTTTCGGCAAGCCATGATTACGTGCAGCAGTGAAATCCTTTTTTCGTGGACAAAACCGTTTCGCGAGACGTGGCGGAAAATTTCCACGAAGGGTTCGCGATTGCTTTTGATCGCGTTGAGGTACGTTTCATCGTGACGACGTTTTCCCATCAACGTTCATTCTCGCGCGGGGATTCTCTTGCCATGTTACGTGCGGCAACATCAACGTCGCGCGATTACGATACGAGGTGGCAGAACAGATCCACTTTATCGAACGGCCTTCGCAGCGCGCAATGCTTCTCTCGGCACGTGGCCGAACCGCACGCCGTGAGAGCATATTTCAATGAAACCGACCATCGGCTCGCCAAGACTTAAGTCGCGACGAAGAGCGCACGCACTTTCGTCATACCCTTTGGCTTTCTAATTCGTAAGCCAGCGGGATCAACTTCCGTTTTCCGCTCTCGACGGATGACTCGCAGTCCACCCTCTCATTCACCTCCGTTGAGGCCGACGATTGTCCGCCCTCGGCATCGAAATGTGTACTACCCTCTGCATACCTCACCCCTCGGCTCTCTCTCTCTCTCTCTCTCTAATCACCATCGATGCAAAACGTACGCGTGCAACCTGCCAAGCCACCAAGACTGGCAGACCTGACCGCAGTCAGGCCGCTGCAGGCAGGGGCACGTACACGCCCCCTACAAGTCGCCTGGATCGGGGGTGGCTGCCGGCCTAAAGGGTAGATATACGCACCGCGAGTTACGTTGGGGTAGGCCTACGGCTCGGCCTGCGTGGGCGTGGGTGACTCCACCCCGTGGAGGCTCATCCTTCTGGGGGGATGAAAAAATAGAGACAGAGGGAGACCCGTGGCGCGTAGGGTGCCGGTTGAAGGGTAAGGCGAAGGGGGAGGCCGAAGGGTGGAAAGGGAGGAGGTCAGGTCGAGGGCCAGAGAGAGGTAAGAGTCTGGTCGCGCGCTGCTTTCGCGATGCTTTCGCGGAACTCCACCGATTCTCCCTTCGGCCCTTCGTCCTCGCTCTCACCCTCCCAGTTTCCGGCTTCCGGATTTTTCCTTCGGCGCGAGTCGTCAACCCTCGTGGCCGAGCCGTGCGGTCATCCACCTGGTGACGACGACGACGACGACGACGACGACGACGGGTGCCCGTTCGAAACTCGAGACGCGCACCGTTCTCGTTGCTCTTAATGATCCCGATGAGATTGTCGCGAGACGTTGATGACCGGCGTTAGTTAAGCGCGGCCGCCGTGGACATCGCGTCGCGCGTTTTGAAAACGCGATCGACTCGAAATCCGCAGCCCCAGCTAGATTCCAACGCCACGCGCGCGAACGTAGAGAAGCGTCGTGGCGTGTAACGCGTGAAACGCCAACAAAGTATATAAACGACCTAATCTATTTTTTTTCGCGAAATTCAAGCCCTTTTCAAAGGTTATCTATATTCTGCTCAGGGAGAAGCAACGAATAAAAAAAATAGTTCATTAATTACGGCGTGCCTGACTGACCACCGAGGCTATTTACAATCCACCCCACGGGTATAAAGATATCCCTAAGAAAAACAGCGTTTCGCCCCCATGTGTCGGAGTAATAAACGCCTGTTCCGCGGAAGCCTTTGGGCAACGGGCAGTAAGCTATGCTGATAATGCACACCGCTAATCAATTAGCTGCCGTTGCGTTAGCTACGTTTTTCGTCGTTACCGAAGCGACGACACTCATCGAATTATGATAAAAGCCGCGTGGAAACAACCGACAGCTTCTCGTATTGCTATATTGAGAGCAAGTTTAGATTTTCGAAACATACCTCCCGTCGCGCGTTCGCCCCCTCTTAGCGCGGCTTTCCTTTCTTCCGCGCGAGATATGGATCTCAGCTTATCGTTGGCGCGTTCCAACGTTCCAACATTGAATTTTCGCAGACGGCCTTGAGTTTCGGTCGGTTCGCCGTTGGCGCTTCGGACGCGCAGCCCGCGACCGACAGTTCTTATTTTACTCACGCCCCTGAATAACACGGGCCGCCACGAAGAAAGAGAGAAGTCAAGCGAATTCGCGATGGCGTAGGCCGGGCCCTCCTTGGCCTTGGCGGTACCCTTGGATTTCGGTCGGTGTCCTTGGCACTGATGGCGGCCACTTGGGCCGGGTACCACTTTATTCCCTCCACCACCGACACCACCACCACCACCACCACCACCGCGCGTTGCGGCATATTCTCTCCTTCTTCTTTCAACCTTCTCTCTTCCTCCCTCCGCCCCGTCGTCTTCGCTCGAGCCTCTCGCCCGGCGCTCCGTCCTCTCCTTTCTCTCTCTCTTTCTTTCTCCTCATCTCCCCCTACTCTCTTTCTCTCCCGCTTCCTCTTTCTCTCTGCTTTATTTATTTATTCTTTTGGGCCGGCGGCCGCTCTTTGTCCCTTGGCGCGCCGGCCGGTTGGCTGCCCGCTCGCCGTTGGACGTTGCTCCTTCGAATACTTCTGCTCTCGAAACAGCAACGTTCGACGACGTCCAGCCCAGGCGAGCATACAGTAACCTACCACTAGACTATCAGGAGAAGTAGAGATAGAGTGAGAGCGAGGAGGAGAGAGCGAGAGAGTGTACCTACCTACCTACCTGGCAGGTAGGTACACACCTCACTTCGGCGGGCCCGCAAACTTCGGGTACAGTCTCTGCCAGCACGGAACGACGATCCTCCTGACTAGTCTCGACATTCGCTGGCCCACCTTCCATTTTGATTCCGACACCGCGCGAAGCTACGGTGCATTTTGCAAAGAAGATGAACATTCTTCCGTTATCCATAAGATAGCAAAAAAATGTTTTCTCGGTTGAAAATTTAGCACGACTCATCACTCACGTTAGAACATCTCGACGCGAAAATGAGAGAATTTCTCAAACGACAAAGGGGAATGTCTGAAGGACGCGCGAAGGTAACTCGATGTCCCGACTATCGCTTGTGAACACGTCCGTCAGAAAATTTCTCGTCGCATATCGCGGTACGCGACGTCCGAATACATCGATACTGGCAGTAACGAAGCGTCATAGGCATTCGTAGAGCAGCTACGCCCGTCGAGATGGCCGATGAGAAGCCGGGAGACGGGACGGGCAGATAGATGAAGCGAGAGCAACGGGCAAAGAACAAGAAAACCGCGCTCAGCCGCAGCAACAGAGGCAGCGCGAGCGGCAGCAGGCGGCAGCTGCACTCGCAGAGCCAATAACCTTGTTTCGAATCATCTTACTCACGTAACGTCGTTGCTATAGCGAGTCGAACTATATCCACTCCTTCTTAGACCTGACGCCCGCGGTGCACCGCTCGCGGACTTCATAGACACGTTGCAAGCCGCGCGCACACGTATATGCGCCACGTATATAAGGGGTGTCCTGTCAGGATCGGTTACCGCCAGACTTCGCGGTGAGCTCGCGCCCGGGCGTTCTTCGAGGGAGATTCCCCCAGGAAAACTGTCGCAGCACTTTCACTCGAAGCCGCGTAAACGAAGGGCGCGAAATAAACGACCTAACCAATCGACGCGATTTCGTCCAATGTGTAATTTGAAGCGCGCTTTTGCTCAAATAAGATCCAATTCGGCGTTCAACGTTCGGCACACCGTGTCGGAGAACCGCGCCGAATTTTCTCGCCCGAAGAAAGGTCGAAACTCCAATATCATTCGGTGATCTGTTATCGGGGAGAAAAGGGGACTGGCAAGAGAGCGGGGACACCCCGTATACGGTCGTTCGCGTCGCGGAATTCACGTAACGCGATACTAATACCATCTCCGCAAATCCGCGGTCGCGACGTTGACGCGCCGAAATATATGCGATATCGGGGCGCACACACGCGCGCACAACCCCTCGCGGCCGTGTGTGGTAGTCGGCGAAGCCGTCGCTCGGTATGTTGTGTGCGTTAATTTCACCGCTGGTTTGCCGGTAGCCACGGTAACGATTACTTACCACGTGCGTGCACGTACACGCCGGCCTGTGCGCGCAGCGCGGCCTCGTATGCACGGATGCCGCGAGTGGTAGTGCGTGCGTCGATCGATCAGAGGCCTCCTCTCGATTTGTATAACGCGCAACATATGCGACCCTCCGCCGCTGATGCACACTCCGCGCAACAGCACCGCGACCGCGTTAACGTGAGCACGGCCGAATTCGTCTCTCGCGACGCGGCTCTTGCGCAACTTGAACTCTCACGCTCCTCAAAATCGGCATTGCGTTCACCAATGCTCATAAAAATTCCTCCGAGTATTCGTAGCAGCGCGAAAATTCGCTGCCTGCAATCTCGGTACACATTTGTGGGAGAAAACATTTTCTCTTCAATTTTTTTTACCCTCCGCGTGACAACGTATTTTCGTTATCTTCGAGGAAGCAATCAGGAACAGATTTTCTCCTCCTCGGTTTTCCTCCTCTGCTCAACAAAATTCCCAAATATTATTGAAACTTTCTAATTGAAACCACATAGTTTCATTTCTTTGTGTATAATAAATTGTAAATAAATTGTAGTTCATTTTCAAAATGATCTTTTAACAAAAGTGCCAGCAAGAATGTCCCGGGCACAAATGATTCTGATTGTCACTCGAAGGCTTAAGTTTATCACAATCGATACAGCCTCTTTAATTAGGGAAAATTTCGTAAGGGCCGAGGATTCGAAAAACTAAGGCTGCACTCGTCGCCGGCGCGATATCAGAACGCTGGAGGGTCAACGTTGCGATTATAACAGATTATTCCGATATACGATAGCAAGATAATGAAGAACAGGGAATTAATTGGACAGTCGTTTGTGAAGCGCGGGGCGCAATCCAGCGGCGAGATCCGAGAAACGCCGCCTTCGCCGAGCGGGATAATGGGTTCTTCGCGGTGCTTTTTTTTTAAATTCACCGATGGCGGCGCAGTTGAAAACGCGCGAACGGCGGCCAACAATCGGCGGGATCCATCGGTGAATTTAACAACATACGCGCACACCACCTCGTTCTCGCGCGCGTTCCGACCTGGCGCTCTTAATTCGAACTCACGCTTCGGCTATTCCGCGTAATGGCGAGCGTATTTCGCGTAGGCATAACAACGGAAATTCGCGATAAACGCGCCGGTTTTCTGAGAAGCCGGCCTACGGCCATTGTCAAGAGGATCTGCGTGCCGCGTCGCTCAAAATGTTATTAAGGCGCTGCAGATAACAGCCCAGGCGCGGATACGAGCCCGTGGAAGTAACAACCAAAACACACGCGAAATCTCTCGCGCATGACGGGACATCGCTCGGGCTCGCTCGGCTGTCGAAGTCCGGGACGGAGAGGCGGAATGACTGAGTCCAAGGTGAAGCGCATTCATTATTCCGCCGCGCGAATAGTCCGGATATTTATTTCGCCGAAAGAGAGAAATCAGCCGCTTCTCCGCGAGGCAAAATTTCAAATTGGCGCGGTTGGAAAACGCGCGAGATAAGTTTCGTTCCCCCTCGCTCGTTCGTCGAATTAACGCCGCGAAAATACTCTATTTTTTTCTCTCGATATGTGATTTTCGAGATTTAGGTCAATGTTCCATGATATCTCTCGCATTGTGTCGGAGTGACACGATTAATTTCGTCCGATCGAACGAATGCGTATACCGTAGAGAAAAAAATGGGTGATCTAACTGAAATTGTAGTCTTCTAATCGTATTCTTTGGTTGCTCTAATACGAAAACTGTAATAATAGCATGCATATAGGGTTATTGTCTCTAACATCATACAGTAGAATTCAATAAAAAAACTAGTTTTCTCTTGATCATAATTGATGATAATTATTTCTCTACGCGATTATAATTACAAGTGTTAAACATTTTCATTTTCAGTGTAGTCTCTTGTCGATCTCGCGTATTAATAATGTGTAAATTAATCACGGCGATTACGAGATTCCACTTAAGTTAGCTAACTGTTTCGCCACTGTATCTCGCACGCATAATATTTTATGGCTCGGAAGAGCACAAGGAAAGAAATTATATAGCAACCGGCCGAAGTTTCCTGTGCGTACACATGCAAAGATGCGTTTACCGATCTCTGTCGCGAAAGACGTTGTTCTTTCCACGAGACATTAGCGTCGCGCAAACTCTGCCTAACAGATCTTCTTCTTGATTTATTCATCCACGTTTCGTTAGTAAATTGACGATCATAAATGACTCATCTCGCGGGACGGTTAATCCGCGGCTTCGCGAGTAAATCTTCGCGACGATCCGAGATCCGAAACTCTCCTAATCGCCGCCATTCACTCGGATTCCAATTCTCCCACGATGCAGATGACAACGACGACTGCGTCGACGTCAAGAGCCGACAACGACACGAAATAGCAGCCGGAAAAAGGGGAATACTTTTCCTCGCGCCGTTTTCTAAGAAGGTTATTTTTAAACCCACGAGCGTTTCGCCACTCCCCCGACGTGCCCCGCGGGCCCTTCATCCTTCAGCGTGGTCCGTGTGGACCCTCGTGAATCGAGGGACACGTGATGAGGAGGGGGTGGGAAAGGGTACGGGGGGAAAAGGGAGAAGCGGGGAGTTGGAGTCGAGCGGTCGCTCGGTTAAGAAGGTTAGGAGAAAGAAGAAGGAAGGGGGAGGAGGTGCGGTGGATCGACGTGGAAGGATGGAGGAAACGAGGGAGAGAAGACGCGCACGGGCGACGGAGGGGTACGCAGGGAGTGCGGGGGGAATGCAGGAGGGGCAGCGCAAAACCGCGTTGCCGCAGGTTCGGGTTCGGCAAGTCGGCTTTCGTTGGCAATCGCGCTCGTTCGGCGCGTGAAGGTCGGGATCAATGGCCGTAGGACTCTCTTGGGCACGCGAGGGGCACGGTGGGGTACTGGCGAGCTCGAGGAGGGCCCATCGCGCTCCGTCGTCGGGGCCCGACGTAGTGGGGGGAACCACCGCCGCCACCGCCGCCGCCGCGCCGGAGTCTCAAGTTGGGTACCAAAAGAGGAGAAATTGAGTTGGCGCACCGGTACCCCCCGCGCCTCCTCGCTCCCTCCCCTCCCCTCTGACTCGTCGCTCTCTTTCTCCGCTTCTCGTCCCCTGCGCTTCTCGCCGAAGGAGAAACGGAGAACACTTTGGACGCGCGAGCGAGCGAGCGAGCGAGTGAACGAGCGAGGGGGACGCAGGGCGACGTGAGGAGAGTTCGTTCGTCCCTCTGGAAGGTTCCTCGCCTCGTTCATTTATCGTTTCGTCGGAGAAAACTCTCGGAACGCGGCTGAAATATTTGCGGCGCGGGTATTTTAGCGTTTCGCGCTCAATCCAACGCGGGAGAATGCGACGGGTCGCTGTGCCCTTCCATAAATATTTTTGCAGTTACGACCGCGCCGAAATTATGTTAAACTCCAGCCCCCGAATTCGTGGAGTGTAACAATTTCTGCGAATGCTAAAAATGCGCTTACCCAGGAAAAATGCTCCGTTCTAACTTTTGTGCACGCTCAAAAAATTTCAGTCGCAGAAAATTCCCGATTCAAAAAAATAGCGTTGACAGAGCAAGTCGGTCGAGGATGTTTCGACGATCACGATTTCACATCGTGAATCCTCACGTTAGATATTGCCTCGAAATATTTTATTCGCCATCGTCTCTCTGACGACACATGGTCGCCCTCGCCTCTTCTTTGTCTCCTTTCCTCTCGTTTGCGCGATCCCGTGAGATAAACGGGGGTTTCCTCCGACGAACGCCGACACGTATCGAGCCGGCTGCGACCATCCTTTTTCCTTTCATCTCCACCTCCTGCTCGCGCCTTCCTGGTACCGAACGGCGGACCACCGGAAGAGGGGCCACCGTGAGAAAACTGAAGGAAAGGGAATCGGCTGGTTGGTGGCTCGCTGCTGTCCGTCCGTCCGTCCGTTCGTTCGTTCGTTCGTTCGTTCGTTCGTTCGTTCGTTCGTTCGTTCGTCTGTCCGTTCGTTCGTTCATCGTTGTCGATGCCGCGCTTAAGAGGAAACGTCGCTGATAACGGTTTCGGTTTCGGAACGACGACGGAGCGAAACGAGATGTCACAAGAAGAGGCGGGCGGGGACGGCCGCAGACGACGATGACCGACGGCGTCGGTCTGATTAAATGATCGATCAATCGGGAGATGTCCAGTGGAGAGCGAGATACGCCAACGTATTTCATAGGATTAAGAATTTACTCTCTGACGTGGCTCACATGTCAGATCGATCCTGCCATGTATGAATTTTCTCTCTCTCTCCTTCCTTCTGTCTCTCCTTTCTCCTATTCTCTTCTTCTTCTTCCTTTTCTTTTTTCCTTTCATCGGGACATAAACGAGTCTAGAGACGCGTTTTTTGTTTTAGTCGCACGAGCACTCACGTGAAACTACGGCGGTATATTCGGCGAGTCGGGCGCGATTTTCTCCGCGTTCCCGGTCGAGATTAATTAAACGCGATACGGCTTATTGACTCCGAGACGTCGCGAAATTAAAATACGCTCCTTAGAATTCTGGTCTCGGGGCCGGCAGCCAGGTAGGCGGGTTTGGAAAAAGACATGGCGACGTTTCATTATTCCGCGGTACTTTGGAACTTCTATCGTCATCACATCCCGGTGTAGCGCGTGGAACACTGGGAAAACTAAGAAAGTAGTTGTCGAAGCTGTGAGGCCGAAAAAGAAGAAAGAGAGCAACACGGCGAACGGATGCGTCGGGAGCCATAGTAAATAGTGGCGGCCGTCCCAAAATGCCTCGGGCCATTATGCCTTCTCCTCCTCCTTCCTTTATCCTATCCCTCCTCCTTCCGCTGCTTAAAGAACTAGGCACTCCTCTTTCTGCCTGGCTCCCACTCTGCCTAACCTCTGTCTATTCTACTATGACTACCTGAGACCTTCTGCATCTTATACCGTCCTAGTAACGTTTCTATTTCTACCTCCATTACTGTCATTCTCCTTCTCGCGTCAAGCGCGTTTATGTTTCACGACTGATCGCATTTTGCAACTTGCCGTTCTTTCTCGACTAGTTTCTACGTAGAATGCGTACGTCGCATTCGATGCGCGTCTATGCCGCGACGCGTTCGTCAGGCCTGGTGTACGAGCGAGGCTCCGAATACTACTGCCATGGCTATTCAGATCACCAACATTGACTGATGCGTCACTAAGCTCGTTTAGAATTCGGTAGGCGGGGCCAGGCCCCGACGATGGAGTTTAGAAAGAAGGCCCACGCACGGCATGGCCGAATCCGGACAGGTACACGTCAAGTATGCGCGTATTGGCTTGTGTGATAAGTAATTTCGGATTTTCTAGGTATAATGAGACGAGTGTGCTCTTATGTCCTTATAATTCCATGAAGCGTTGCACACAAAGAATGGCGGACGATTGCAGATAAAAATGATACATCGTTTCATAAAATTGTAACGACGTGAAGATACAGAATCGCTTCATCTTCTCTGAAAAACCTCAAAATTGCTCATCACACAATCCAATGTATCGCGTCTCATGAATTTTATATTCTTTTACAGAGGAAAATTCTCTCCTCTTCTCTCTGTGAAGGACTGATACTGCAAACCGAAAAGTCCAAAATTGATGTTACCGTTATATCGCGTCGGATGTAAAGAGCGTGCATAAGAAATACAAGAGCAAAGACGAATTTCGCCGAGTGAGACTGTTGCGCGATCGATTCCTCGGACT
The DNA here is from genome assembly GCF_010583005.1 of Odontomachus brunneus. Taxonomy (NCBI): domain Eukaryota; kingdom Metazoa; phylum Arthropoda; class Insecta; order Hymenoptera; family Formicidae; genus Odontomachus; species Odontomachus brunneus. Next base: position 766,269 of record NW_022639542.1, read on the forward strand.
ACAATTTTCCGGTCCACTTTTGTCCGCGTATGGCCGGCGGTGATCCACTCACCGACTTCGGAACGCATTCTCGACCGGCTTCTCTCCGTGTCCCCGTGAGGCGAACGCGCACCGAACGAGACTCCATCTCGGCTCAGGGACGCACGAGCGAATTTGGCAGTGAGTCGTGCGAAACAACGTGTGTACTGAGCGAGCGAGCGAGAAAGAGAGAGAACGAAGCGCGACGAGGAGAGCCGAGGAGGATGGCAGCGGAGGGAGTCGTGAACGTAGGTCGTGTCTCGGAGAATTTGGTGACGCGAAGGGCGCGGAGGGTAGGGCGGCTCTCTGCCGACCTACCCTAAATTCCAGCCGGTCCCCCGTGTCGCCCCGCTCCCGCTTCCTGTTTCGCCGCACAAACCGTTTCCCCCTCACACCCGTTCTCTCCTCCACCGTCGCCACCGTCGCCTCCTTCTCTCCTCCACCTCCTCCTGCTCCTCTCGCCCCACGCCGCTGACGTGGCGGCCCTGCGTCAGCTGCGGTAGGCCTGCTTCTCCTTCTGCGGCGAGAGAGCTCGTTTATTCCACGGAGCACGCATTGTATACGGGTCCTTGCCTTCTCCCGCTTCCTCTTGCTCTTTCGTACGCTAAATCGACGTCCTGCTTGCCTCTCTCTTTCTCTCTCTCTCTCTCTCTCTCTCTCTCTCTCTCTTTCTCCGTCGTCTTCTCTTTCCTTTCGTCTTTCCTCCAGTACACGCAGTAGCTTTACCATCTAGAACTCGCTCTCCCCGTTTGTAAATCAGAAAATCTCGAATCCTTCAAACGTAGGCTCTTCGGCTGTCTGTTAAACAATTTGCCGCGGTTGCGCGATGCGTCTTTATACACTTTCCGACGTACAAAGCGTGTTTTCCGCGGATCAACGGCTCTAATTTTTACGATAACATTGTGTTACGTGTTTGAAAATGCTTTTTCTGTTTGGGGACAATTTTGCGAGAGCTGTCCACTTTAATTGTCCAGCATTAAGCGTTAAATGTGTCGGTCTGAAATTTTAATGAAGAGTCTCCCCCTTTGTCGTCTCGTATTGTCAAATTTTCCTGCATTCGCCGCTTCTCTCCACATGTCCGTGGGCATGCATGCGTACATGCGTGCATCCATCGTTTCAGCGCGGCAAGATGTACTCGCTTCGGGCAGGCGATTTCGCGTGCCGAAAGAGAAAGAGAGAGAGAGAGAGAGAGAGAGAGAGAGAGAGAGAGAGAGAGAGAGAGAGAAAGAAAGAGCGAGTATTTTTAACCTATTTCTGCGCGGCACGGAGCCGCGCCAGCGTTTTTATTCGTAACGACGGACGGCAAATAATTGCGCGAAATAATTGCTCGGATTACAATAATGGGTCACTCCGAACGACAGCGCGTGATGATAGCTTCCGAACCGCTATTTGACGGGCGGATTCTCTCCCGGCAGCTGGTTCGTTTGGAAATACTCGCGATAGCAAATGACGTTCTCACAACGGCGTTGTAAAAGAGAATAAAGTAGAGGGAGAGAAACAGAAAGGAAGGCAGAGAAAAAGAGCAAGAGAGAGAGAGAGCGTCTGGCATAATTTTAGCGATTTAATCAAACGGAGAATAATGAGCCGCACGATTCCGAAAGATACCAAATTGAAAGAATATTTAAATGGAGGGGTTGGCCGAATAAAACGCTTCAAATGGCATCGAGAGATCGCAGAGGCGCAATCCGAAACATTTTATCTCGCCGGCGATACATATGCGACTCGTAAATTAAACGTTGTCAGCAGAAAAAAGATGGTATGGTCTGCACGATCGTATCTAACGTAAAAACGCGGAACAAAGTTTTTTTTCTATCATTTTTATGAGTTGTCTGACGAGTTCAGCAGCGAAATTCTGGAAAGTTCGCCAATCTGCCCCGATCCTCTGCTTATCGATGAAAAATGTTCCATTCTCCGTTTCCGGGAGGTCCCCGAATAGAAAACTGTCTGGTCTCTCCCCGCATTTAGATCAGGGTTAATAACTCGCGCGCTTCCTCGCTGTTACAAAGAGCTTCATTTCGCCGCGCAAAGGCTATACTTCAAAATATACTTTACAGTCGACAGTAAACTTCGTAGCATCCTCCGCAGGCGCTCCCGCACGCGCGCGCGCGCACACACACACACACACATACATGTGCACCGACGCGAGCGTGGTAGTGTAACAGGTTCGTTAATTATATTCCACGGGCTCCAGGTCGTAACTCGTTCCTTGTTCACGCCCGCGCCGCGCCCGAACTTCTCCAAACGAGCGGCGTTTCGCCGGCGGGTTGTAAAAATTCGCACGCGGCGTGCCGTTTCAATGACCAGCGCCGTTTCAATAAATACGTTTCCTTTATCGGACTTTATGCGCGCAACAATTTTTCGACCAGCGGCGTATCCCGGAGTGTTCGAGCGCGGGCGCTCTCTCGCGTCCGTGAGAGCTGTCACAATCGAGCGCGCCCGCTCCCCCTCTCTCCTCCCTCCCGCCCGTCCGGTCGAAAAATCCATTTCTTCGTATTACGCGCGGGCACTGCAGTTGGCAGTGCCGCGGCGGAAAATCACGAAAAAAAAAGGGGCGAATTGATCGTCGCAACCGGCACGTCCATTACGCTTTATTATACGGCCGAACCCTCCTCCTTCTCCTCCTCCTCCTCGTCTCTCTCTTTTTCTCTCTCTCATTCTGTATGATTCTCCTCGTGGCTTCCCGTCGATTGGGGTCCTCCCTTTCTGCCTTTCTTTCTCTCTCTTTTTCTCTGGATGAGCGCAAGGTCAGACAGAGACAACGAACCGTGAACAGGTAAAAGAGGAGCTATGGAAGAGAGATGGCACGACATGGATAAAGAGAAACGGGATACAGTATTAAGAGGAAGGGAAGGGGAGGGCGGGCGGATGGGGAAGAGAGATGATGTAACGAAAGCGGGAGAGATACGCGACGAGACGCGGAAGAGAGAAAGCTTGAAATGGTAATCACGAAAAAAGGCAACGAATTATTTCCATCGACCCTACGGTCGAACGTATGCACGCACGCACGCACGCACACACGCACTCATTCGCTCGCTGACTTACGTACGTATGGGAGCGCGTAGGTTCGCGCAACGCGCCGAATGCGCGCTCTCTCGCGTACGCGGCGCGCTTGTGTGCGTGTTACGTTTCATCGCGGAACCCCTAACGGGTGGCTTACGGCCGTCAAAGGGATGCGCGTGTGGCTATGTGCATAATGCCGTGCATCGACGTATGCACGTCGGCCCGTGGATGCGTCGAAGAACGAACGCATTGGTTGCGGGAGCGTGAAACCCCGTGCGCTCGCGCTCATGTACGTGTGCGTGCGTGCGTGTGTGTGATGTGTGTGTATATGTGCGTCACCTTCGACGTGTCGTGAACGACGACGACGGCGGCGACGGTGGCGGCGGCGGTGGTGACGGCGGCAGCGTCGGCGGTACAACGACCCGCATCGCGGGTCGAAATTGCGAGGTCGCAGCGATGATCGGGTCGATCCTCTTGGCGTTTACACGCGGACGCGTGAAAAGTAGTGACGTCAAGCTACGAAGAACGGCGCGCACGAAAGCTTGCGATCGAAGCTGAACCAGCTCGTGGAAATCGATCTTCACGAGTTCTCTCTTCGCGAATTTCGCACTTTTGTCTCACTGGTTCAGGGTGATAACTGATCATGAATTATTTATCTGCGACGCTGAACAACAACGATTAAGCTCTTGCAAGCCGTGTTTTGTGAGAAAGCCTTTACATGTATTCTAATATATTCTGATAACCAATTTCCACTCCACGTGAAAATTTGATCCTAATGTATCAGCCAGTTCGTAATAAATTTGTATATTCGCTCTTTTATTGGTTGGTTGGTTGATTGATTGATTGGTTGATTGAGCGTTTACTCACGTACAGTTACTTATATCATTACGTAGATACTCAATTATAGAAGAATATTAAGATACACCACGTGTACGTAATTTACACACAAAACAAATTAGATATCATAATGAAAGAAAATTATACTGTAGTAAAATATAATCACGATTAAATTTAACATAAAAGTGGAATTTTTTGTGCGCTCTAGACAATATTATTAGAACATTGGAATCACTTTGTATTTATTATATCCTGTAGCGGAAAGTCATGTGGAAGCTGGTTTGGAGGCTTACTAAATTCCTAGATTTACGAGTGTTCCGTACTTTGCTCACTGAAACTATTCGAGATACAAACACGGATATAACTTGTAGATTTTGCAAGATCCCATCATAATTTTTGGTATTTTTCAATTATATCGTCCTTTGAAAGCGATTAATTCAAACGATTAACGTTCTTCCAACTCCGGCAGCTGAGGGAGAGAAACACACGAGGGTAAAGATTCGAATTTCGTTGTTGCTCGCGACGTTGTCGGGGCGCTGTCGAGACGGTGCGAACTTTTCGGACGCGTCCGTTGCGTGTCGAAGTCGCGGACGCCGCGCCGCGAGAGACCAGGCGAATTTAAGACTCCCCGGAGTCTTGAAAACTCGAAAGTTACTTCCCTCCGCGCGGATGTTTTCCCGGCGCGTTCAGACGAGACGGTCGATACCGCGCGCGCGCGCGCGCTAACAGAGGCGCTAGTTTAAACAAATAGTTTATGCCCAGCGCGCGTATCAATTTACTTGGTCACGCGTGAAAACGTTACTTCAAGTACCGCCGAGCGGGCGAGCGGACATCCGCGCCGTTTCTCCTTAATCGCGCGAGCAATCTGACACACACACACACATACACGGCGCACACGGCGGTGAGTTTTATCAATCGCCACTGTTATTTAAGTGTCGCGCACCGGCTTGTATAATCCCTCTCTCGCGCGTTTATAATTTTTGCGGTCGTTAATTTCTTCCCCTCCTCATCCTTGTCGTCCGTTTTATCTAGACACAAGCGCGAGTTCATCGGCGCAATTTCGAGAGAGCGAAATTTCCAGGTGGAGATCCGTCGTCGTCGTCGGGGTCGGCTGTCGGGCTATTATCGTCGTTGTGTATCAGGGCTACATCTGCCGCGTTAACAAAATGTTTAGCGCGGCGGCAATAATTCTCGTTGTAGTCCACGAGAGAGATATCGCTAATATTATTCAACGATTATGGAAATTCTAAGGTGCGCGCGGACGCGCGCGTCCGCCGATATCTACTCGCGGCGATATTTAACTACGGGCGCGCGGACTCGCCGCACTCGCTGTTTACGATTCGTCTCGATAACGGCGATAATGAAATTAACAATTTAAAGCCGCGGCACACCCGCCGGGCAAACGATCCGCGAATTGTAACGTCGCGCGTACTTTAACGTGTTCGCGCATTATCGCGCGGCGCGCGCGTTATCCGACATTGTGAATAATTACGCGCCCCACGTGCTAGCTATTTGTAATAATTGTCTTAGTTTTAGCTGCCTGCCTCTCCCTCCTTCCCGGTTTGTCTTTCTCTTTTCCTGTTTGATAGCACTTTCAGAGAAACCCGCGCATTAATCACGTGATCTCTCTCAGCTCTCTCACATCGAAGTTTATTAATATGTAATAGCGAACTATTGGGCGATCATTTATCGCTAATCAGATACGCCCAATCAGACCGAGAAACGGTAACTGAGTGAGGTCGGCGAGAAAGATAGAGAGAAAGAGAGAGAGAGAGAGAGAGGAAAAAGAGATTTCTCTTACAAATTACTCGGAGCGCGCGTAATGCCGTCCCCGGCCATTAAGTAAATGCCTTCTTCTAGGACGGTATCTTCCGCAGGAATATTCCGCGTTAAGGAATCCTTTTTGACGCTCGCTCGAAAATGAATGAACCGATGGCCAATGGGAAAATATCGGAACCGAGATCGTCCTGGAGCGCGCTCCAGCACGATGAATCGAGGAGTCTTCCATTCCGCGCGCGGCACTCTCCGGAGCCCCCGATAGGGATCTTAAATGAGAGCCTCGCGGGCACGGTAACAGCTAATTTTGAGCAGCCTGTTTGTGCCGCCGTTTATTCATTCATACCGAGGACTGCACGGCTTGCCCCTTTTCGTGCCGCTTTTCCACTCGTCCCCCTGTCCCCCCCTCCTCTCCTCCCTCCGTCGCTACTCTCGCACGCTGTGGCTTCTCCCCTTTTTCGAAGGTACCCACGGAGGGTTCGCCGAGCGTGCACGCACTCTTCACGGCCGCGTGTAAGGGCGCGTACACAACGGGCCACTTGACAGACTCCCACGTACATACGCGTACCGTATCGACAATGATGACTATGAGAAGCGGCGGGGGGCGATCGATAAATTGGGAACTTGGAGGGGGAGGATGTTTTGTTTGGTGAAGTCTGAGTACGAAGTCTCTCGACGTGTCGTCTCGCTGAGGCGACGAATCACAGAATGATCACCGATGAGATTTATTTTAGTATCTCTACAGCTGTTGATTTCGCGCGGAACAAACGAGTTGCTCGTGTCTGATGGCGAAGCAATTAATCTCCTCTCGGTTTAAACTGCGCTATTCCTCCAAGATCATTTTTCTATTAAATTCTCATAGGGAGTTTCAGCATCAGAAGAAAAATAAGTCTTCACTTTAGATATATATAAAAAGATGCCGAGTCGATATCGTGTTCATTTTATCCATGATAATTATTACGATCCTTCGAAATTGAATAATTCTATCTTTATTTTATTTATAAGCACGACAAATCTCTCTCTCTTTCTTTTTACCACGCGTTCCAACAAGAATTGACAAAATTCTTTACGCATTATTTGTTGATTTTCTCATCGCGTATCCTCGCAATTCTCTCCCGTCAAGGCAAACAATGCAAGTATCGCGAGAAAGTTACATGTGCCTTACTAAAAAAATTAACAAAACGTTTGAAAAGGAATCATGCTCGCAGCGATATGAAACATCTCGTAGATTCTTCCTTTCGCGAATCGAAGAATAGGTTACGAGAGCCCCTCTCCGTCCCCTTGCATCTCGTAGGATATAAAAGTCATGTTACGTAAAATCTCACGGCGGAGGTAACGACCGTCCTTAATCGCGACGCGCTGTCGTAATGGGACGCGCGGATACGCCCCAGTTCCACGGGCTTTCCGCGACGCGCACGGTGACGTCCTCGACGCCGTCGTGGTGGCGGCAGTACCGCGGCATCCTTAAGTATCCGTAACCCCGATAATCGAGTCGTAACTGCTGACGGACAAGCCCGATAGCGGATCGCGCGGAGTGGCGCTGCGCCGCGCCGAGCGTCCCGTGTTTGCGGGCTCGTAAAGTCGCGATCGTTGCGCAACGTGGTTACGAGCGCACCGGCGGCCACGGGTGCACGCGCGCGAGCGTACAAGTGCATTGCGCGCGAGAGCGTTGCGCGCGGTGGTGACGCGGTGGTGGCGGCGGCAGCGGCGGTGGCGGGGGCGGCACGCCGCGGATTCAGTTATAATCTCGGAGGACTCGCCAAGAGTCACCGAATCAACTCGAGGCCGCGTCGCCGTCGTAACGGTGCCTTCCTCTCGGTGTGAGCCGCCGCCGCCGCCTCCGTACTCCTCATCGTCGTCGTCGTCGTCGTCGTCGTCGTCGTCGTTGTCGTCGCCGCTCTGTGCGATCTCCCGCCACGCGCGCTCGCGTACACGGGAGTTACATTAGCCTCGGGTCCGAGATAGCGATACCGTGTAACGCCGCGCCGTCGCGCACGGCGGCGTAGCGCACCTCGAGGTCCAGCCTCACTTTCCGGATGCCGCGACGCGGTACCGGAGCGCGTGTCGAAGGTCTTCCAGCTAATGCGGTAATCGGCTTACTGCTCATTCGCCGGCAACCCGCCGGTCGGTCGACGCGCGTCTATCGGGATCTCACGGACTTTCTGATCCCAAGACTTCATTCCGGCTCTTCTTTCTGCTCCTCGTCGAGAGGGGCAATTACTGTATAATCGACATAATTGTCATAATTTGAGAAGTCGGCTCTCGTCGGTGGTATCGCGATTCGCTTGACTGTTGAACAATGTTAAAAGTAGCGAGGCGACATTAACGAATTCAAGCTGCCATGTGAGAGAGAATGTCGGGACCCGGCGGCGGGAATTGCCGCGTAATCGCAGGTCTTAACTTCCAAAGAGTCTATATGCTATCGAGGCTATTGACATTTCCGAGCCATTGGCATTTGAAAGTCTCTATTAGAAAAACTCCGGCGAACTCTCCAAACAATCTTTATTCAATTCTGCCGGGACTTTTAATAACCGAGCAGCGAGAGAAAGAGAGAAAGAGAGAGAGAGAGAGAGAGAGAGAGAGTGTGTGTGTGCATGAATCACCGGGATGAAATTGACTGCGCGGATTCACGAAGTTCCTCCATTTCGCAGCTTCGGGGAAAGCGCGATTACAGTCGACATCGGCGGAAGAATCGCGCGGTCGCGATGCGTCTTCCGTACCTCGGCGTCTGGCAATTTTAGCCGCGTCGCGCGAGCGTCCAGAGCGAGCGAGCGATTCGTCCGTGTGCGTTTGTGCGGAACGAGACAATTCGCGTGCAGGCGACTTCACGACGGACGGACACGCTCGAGCATTGGGGAGGAATGCGACGTCTCACCGGTGCACCTTCGCGTACCTTACGCGACCAGCCCGCGGACGGAATACGATCGAAATCTCGGCGTATCATCGACCGGCCGGCCGTCGCGATGATACTCGCGACTGTGGTCGCTTCAACTTCCCGCTGCTCTCCTTTAAGACCCGCACTCTTCAGCCTCCACGTGCCGGTGCAGCCGGCATAGGCGTCGATAAGGATCGATCGGCCGACTCGACGTGGTCGACTCTTTCGCGAATGCCTTCCTATCATATTAAGTATCATCTCCAAAGATTGTTTATTATCTCTGGATAGAACGTGGATACGATCCATCGCGCACTCAGAGAATAAATATCTGATAAATGAAAAATATTTGTTGAGTAGATGCTAATAACATTCACTTATGTCGATATAAAATATTTTTCAATTAAGTAAATATACTCATTGAGCAAAAAACTACTTGAACATTTATTAACATTTATTTATTTTATATTTATTCTATCGCAATAAAATTTATTTTATTTCTGTGAATAAACTTTATATATCCCAAAAATTAGTTTTCAAGTGTTCTCTTCTCAATACATTTTTCTAAAACTTTAGATTTTCATAAGGACAATTGTTTGACAATTGTTCTATTTAAGTAAAGGAATTTAGACTTGTGAGTATATTATTAGTATCCAAAGAATAAATTTGTTATTATTTAAATATTTTCTCTTTCAGTGCGGGTGTAATATGACGATTTAAGTCGCGGGAGAGGCAAGTAAAATTCGTTGCAAATTAATAGGACGTTATCGTAAATTATTGCTGACACTCGGTTCCACGTGCCAGTTTTAATTTCAACAATGTGCAATTAATAATTCGCAAGTGAACGGCGCATCGTCGCGGAGTAAAACGCAATCTGTTACATCTGTTGGCCAAAGTGCAACAGTTGAATGCATAGAACGATATTAATTTACAGTCGCGGGTGTACACAGCGCGACTTACTATTGCACGCATTCGTCCGCAGCGCTCGTGTGGTGCAACGCAATAATGCTTCTTCGGAATATCCATTTTACCCCGCGATCGAGCGGATGAAGCGTCGAAACGTCAAATTATCTATCATAGACGCGCGCGTTTATTCAATTAATCGCATTACCGTTTAGCTGAATTACGGTACGCGTCGCTGAATTCGTAACCATTTGCAAAGTCATTCGTGAATTATCAACAAAACGCCTCATCAATTAATTATTATGTTGCGACTCAATCGAACGGCGATTTTCCTGACAGATCTGGAGGAACATCGCGAGAACTTTCAGCTTGTTCTTCCCAAGATAGCGCTTTTGAGTGGATGCTGATTCACTTTGCGCGATACGTATAAAATATTTCATTGTCCATATTACGAGATCCTCTTTCATGAAACGAGTACTGGTATCAACAAAGAAAGAAATTATTACATCATAAGCCTCTTTCTCTGCAGAATTTCGTCTCTATCTGTATGCAACGAAGGACGCATTCGGCATTACTTCTGAAATTGAGAGCTTACTTCTGAAGTTGCGCGAGCACATTTAACGCTAAATGCGGTGCGCTAAATACGATATATATATGAACATGCGCCACCATCCTCCTCCTCCTTCTTCGTCGTCGTCGTCGATCTCTTGTGTCTCGTTGTTCGAAAATCGCAACGTCCTCGTCATCGTCGCGTAGGGTCGACGCACGATTAATAAGAATCTCGATTCGCGCTCGTACGTACGGCGCACATACATACGCTCGATCCTGCTCTCGGTTCGAGCACGACCGTGGGCACACCAAGGGCTTAATAACAAGACGCGTATACAGACGGCCAACGATCGGCCGTTCGTTCGTTCGTTCGTTCGTTCGTTCGTTCGTTCGTCCGTCCGTCCGTCGAGGGGCCGCCGAGGGGGCACCGAGCGAGCGAGGGAGGGGAAAGGCCCTGCGGAGCCCATAAAGCAAGTCCCCGACCTATCCCTTCCTCCCCCTCTTCCCGCCGCGCCGTTCCGCGGCATTCCCGCGGGCCGAAAACGCGAGGCCGGTACACAGAGATCCAGTCCGAGAGGCAGCATCGCCCTCTTCCCCCTTTCTTGTCCCTCTCTTCCCTCCCGCCAGCCCCCCGCGGCCCCTCGTCTCCTGCCATCCCACCTCCTCCCTCCCATCCTCTTCATCCTCCCGTCATTTCGTCGACCCGTTCGCCAGGTTTGCCCGGCTAGGCTCGCTCGTGGTCGTGTACCACCGCCCGTTCGTCTGTCCGTCCCCTCGGCGGCCGGTGCATTGCACCGCGACGTCGGTGCGGCGTGGTAGGGCACGAAAAAGTCTATGGGGTTTCAGGCACAAGCGTCTCTCTCTTTCTCTCTCTATCTCCCTTTCTCTCCCTCGCTCGATAGTCCAGAATAAATGCGGGATTACGGCCGTAAGCCCGAGCCGGCACAACGTGGAAAAGCATCTACTAATGGTGAGGCTCGCCCCGGGGCGGGAATTAATAAACGCGACGACGACGACGACGACGACGACGGTGGCGGCGGCAGCGATCGCGAACGGCGCTGCGTAAGAATTGTCATTAATATTTATACGATGGTAACGCCAGCTCTCGCGAAACGATAAGATTCTGGGCCGGCCGTAAGTAATAAGCACGGCGATTTATGAGCCGTGTCCTAATTAATAATCGGCAGAAGGGTAATATTCGCCGAGCGTTTTGCGGAAATATCGATCTGATTAGGGGAGTCGGAATTAATTTTACGTCGGGCGATCTTCGGGCCAACGATTAATTGATAATCGTAAGTAATTCCTACATGACCGTAAGTTAGATCCGATAACTTATTATTGTGCTTGCACGTATGTGTATATGTGTGTGTGTGTGTGTGTGTGTGTGCAGGTCGCTGCCATAAGACCGCCGCGCAGGAGAAACCGACGGAAATTGTTGTCTATTTAAGAAGCCGCGTACGTGGTGTACTTGTGAGACAAAATGGACGTAAGTGTAGTACAGATATTTATTCTTTTCACGACAGAGTGTCGCGTTGGAAGTCCACGACGAGTCGTCTCGAACGACCCACGATATATAACGCTTAACGGGCTCCTCTTTCGCCCATTCCCTCGACAGTTGTTCACTGACCTACGCCAAACGTGACGTGGGGGCCCACCGTTGGAGAATTTCGGCATCCCCATCGAGGCAACCAGTACACACCTGCGCGCTCTCGCCGTCGTCGAGGTGTACGCGCGCGGACTGTAGGCACGGCGAATTCTTCCGTGACTTTTGGCGGGCAGTGTACGGTGAGAGGAAAGGGGTCCGAGGGGGCTGGCAACGGAGGGAGGGACGGCGCGGTGTGCACCGCCGCCGGTCGTTGGGTGAGGTCAGTGTCGACCGTTCGCGAGTTGGACCGGGTCTGCGGTCCCCTCGTTGGGCCGGTGCCGACACGCCTGTTCACATACACACACACACACAGAGCCGTGCACGCGAGCGCAGCTGCATCGTCCGTGCACAGACACGAAGCGGGCAGCCGCTGCACTTGGCTGCATCGAGCCTCTCTCGAGCGCGCACCTAGTGCGGCCTCGCGAACGCGACCGGGTCCCTGTGTGCGTGCACGCGCGCGCGGACACGTCGCTGCGAGTGTGCGTGCGCGAGCGAGCGACACGCTCCCGGTTTCGCAGTGTGTTCGCCAGGAGAGGTGCATCGCCCTCCGTCGCTGCGTCAAGGCCAGCGAAAATACTCGCTCGCTCGCTCGGTTTGTTCGCTCGCCTCGTTCCCTCTTTCTCTATCCCTCTCTCTCCCTCTCTTCCTCTCTATCTCTGTCCCCCTTTATCGCTTTGCCGCGCTCTTCGGCCCGCTCTCCTCCTCTTGCGCAGCGAGAGCCCCTCCGGCTCGGTTCGCGTTCCCTTTTCTCCGTTTCAGTCACTCCGCCGAAAGGTCCCCTCTCTCGCGTCCCGTTCCTCCCGCGGGCGATCCTGCACTTCGACTGCATCGCGCTACCGCGAGAGAGAAGACTTCGATGAACAACGTAGTGAGAGCGTCTAACGAGAGAAATAATGCCCAAATTAGTTTGCACGTTGCGTTATATTTCAGCAACGAGCCCGGGAAAATGACGTTCGTCACGGTTCTCGTCTATCATTTTGTCATCGTGACATGATATCCGGGCGAAGCGGTAATTGAAGAAATTGACGTTACTTTGTGCCGATCCGCACATGTCTCGGCATCATTTCCCAAAATTTCTTTCTCGAAAATCTCTCGGAGACAATTTCGCGACGCAGTCGCTCTCTCGCGAAATTTCGCTCGGAGCAACTGAAACCTAGTCAATTATGCGCGACTCCTATCGGAGGCTCCCGAAGGGATGCGAATTTACGGACCCGACAAGTTCTCGCGTACAAAACATGAGCGAAACGTGCATCGTCAATAGCTTGGCACGACGCTTCGTTCTTTGCGCGCGCGACACGCACGACGAAGATGGAATTAATTCGAGGCCCTCGAGCGGGTTCCTGTGAAGTGCATGAAGTACGAGGCTTTGTGGCAACACGGCAAAATGCATCGGGCCCGGAGGAGCAGTGCACGGGGAAACGAGAGATTTTACTTGTGTAATTGCTTCGTGCAGTTATATCGGAGGATATGAAAAAAAAGGAAATTAAAGAAGGAAAAATAAAGAAATCCATATTAATAGCCGTTGAAATTTGTCTCTTTAAAATTAGATTTGAGATTTTACTTGAATCATACACTGAGAGAAAAAAATGAGATTTTACTTGAATCATATACTGAGAGAAAAAATGTTGATTTAGTTAAAATTATAGTTATTTTTGGGCACCACCATGTTTTCTGGTTGTTCTAACACGAAAGTGGTACCATACAAAGCTTATCATGATTATATTATAATAGATAGTATATTATTATACATATAACATATTATATTACAGTAGAATTTAATAAAAAAATAGTTTCCTAGTGACTATAATTTATAGTATTTATTCTTTTATGTAATTATAGTTACAAGTACCAAATATGTTTTTCAATGTATAATATGTGCAATATCAAGATAAAAGCATCAAAATGCCTGAACACTAATACCATTTTTTTCTCTCAGTGTACATTAAAAATGTGAATACTCGAATTTAGAGCGATAAAAATGTTCAAAAGTAGGTGCCAGCGCTGTTAGAGACAGTGGAATTTTTTCTTACACTCATAATCGCAATTCAACTAAAGAGAGAGAGAGAGAGAGAGAGAGAGAGAGAGAGAGAGAGAGAGAAAGAGAACTCGCATTTAATTCCAAGTTCAAATCTGATTATCTCGCCTCAGAATTTTAGGTCTAGGATCCCGAACTTTCGTTCCCGCGTTCTCGCGTAACGCATTCCTGTGCGCGCAGAATAATCGCGTGACTATATGTATACAAATGCGCAATAAATTTATTATCCGTCCGATAGTTCATACTTTGTTATTTCGCTGCTTTTTGTCGCCGCGAATATATCGAGCAAAATTAAACTCGTATCATTTTCGTGAAACGCACAGGTGCGCGCGCGCGCGCGACGCCACTTTTCCGCGGTGAAATTAATAATACGAAAATCGTGTATTTTATCTCTGGCGTGTGTGTGCACACGCGCGCACGCGTGATATATGTACATACGCGGCGTATACATTAGTCGTATTATTTGTTGTTGCACGTGCCTGCTGGCAAACACGCAGTGTTCACCTCTCCCGAGAGAGGTTGTCATGATTAAAAGAATTAAATATGTCGATTGATGGCGCGATTGATTGGCTATTCGGCGATCGGCGATGTTGACGCAAGTGTTTTCGGCAGACGCGCGTGGCCGTCGCGACGTCGTGTCGGACACACTTTCTATTTGTCCTGATAAGAGTGAATGGCCGAAACGGGAGCAACGACACGCTCGCGATTGCCGAGTTTCAGGTATTATCGTGACATAAAACGGGCAGACGCTCCGAGCTTTCGAGGAAAGCCGTTTCTTTTAGAGATTACCGTGTATTTAGCGCGCGGAACATGCATTCGCCGAATATCGCCTCGTGTTTCTCCGACGAAAATAATGTCCTAAGAAAAGATCTTTATTTTTTGTTATCAACTTGTTACGCACGATGGACAATTCGAGAAATATTCTTTATGCTTTCTTCAAATCGCTGAGAAACACTTTCGTGTATTGAAAAAATAGTCATAGATAAGAGACATTTATTTTTACATTACAGACAACATTATAAATTTTTGTTTTCATATAAGTTTTTTAAAATTTTGCTTTTTATATTTCTAGTAGTACAGAAATAGACCGTCAGTAAAGTTTATCAGGGAACATTAAATTTCGTCAAAAAACAGCGACTTTTTGTAATCTTTCAATAGCACATTTCAGTTCCTAAAATATCCGAATGTCGATCTAATTCTCGGCTGTGAAATTCTAGAGTAATTTTTGTTATAAAATTCTCTTCGTGCGTTTTCTCGTGCGCTCAAGGATTGAGATAGCCACCTGAAGGGAAAATTCGAGAAAACTGATTGCAAATGAACATGAACATTGAAGCTATGAGGTACATAAGAAAAAATTTTTTGTACGAAAGTTCGTCTTCGATTTGCGATTTGCGAATCTGGACGCCATTGCAGGCCGCCGACCGACTCGTTAGAGACGACGCGACGAGACCGCGCGCTTCTGTCGATGTAGATCGTCACGGTCGTCGAGCCGCTCTTCCCCGTTTCCTTCGTACTCGCGAAAAAGGATCGTCTAGTATTAGCACGCGCCCCCCCGGAAAAGTGTGATTTCGCGATGCGTTGTAACGAGAAGCGCATAAATATTGCATGGTCGCGCTGGAAAAGCCTCCGTGCATCGGATTCAGGGCTTAATACATATTTCATAGCAGCTGCGCGCAACAAGTATTCACCGCGCGAGCGCAAACGTATCAAACGATTATACACGGTCGCCGTTGTTGAACGGCTCGGCTCGACTCGGCGAGGCGAGGCGAGGCGAGGCGGCCCCATCCGCGCGAAAATAAGGCCCAGAACTCCGTAATGAAGTGCAGGCTTAGGATTCCATGGAGGAACGTGGGGTAGCTATGGGAATTTCACAACGCGTTATCACGAACGGATATTCATTGCAGCGCGGCCGTGGCTTTACATATTTCGAGATCGGCCGTCCTGTCACGTGGTCGAAACGCGCGCGGTGTAATCGCCGGCAAGTCGCCGATTATTGGTGGTACTGTATAGGTAAAACGAGAGGAAAGCTCGGTGCGCTTGAATTATCTTTAGAAGAAGCTCCTCTTGCTCAGATTAGACTCGATGTGAATAATACACAGTGAAAATTTCATAGTGAAAATTACCATGGCACTTAGTCTTATCTGAGAAACAGACCGACATTTCTCTGCGCGTAATTGCAGACAATCCTATCTTTTCATTTTTTTCACATGCGCTATCTATATTTCAGGAACTGAAATTTATTGTAGAGAGAAGTTTGCAATGTTTCTAGTGAAATTCATCTTGTTCCTTAGCAAGATAGACACTCACTGACAGTCCTTTCTCGCGTTATCAGAAATAAAATTGAAAAGAATTTATTTGAAAGAGAAAAACTCGTGTGTACTATAATGTGTAATACATTCTCGTGTGTGATATAATTGTGTAAATTAATTGAAACAGAGAGCGGTTTCTCATTTCTCACTCAATTAGTCTCCAGGGAGATACCGAAAGGAATTTTCCGCGGCGGTGAGCCCCGCAGATTTTCTAGCGGAAGAGCGGTCGGCCCAGCCGAATTCTCTTCGGCAATCGGCCGCGAAATTGATCGACGCGTTGGAAATGAGTAAAACGATCGCCCACACGTTCGCTGAGTAAAACTCAGTGGTTCTGGTGGTCAGCGCGCGCTCGTTACGCCGAAGCTATCTAGCGCAGCTACCATGGAACAGGTGTTCCCGGGAGTGGCACGAATTATTGTGGAACATCAGCTTACGGGGCGAGTTAACGTTGAAGCCGGGTCTCGGTATTACGGCCGCGTCGGCAATAAGTGCCAAGTGTTTATGGGTTATGAGCGATAAGCTCCGGTACGCAAACTTAAAAGCGCGCCGAGTGCGCGCGCGCGCGCGCGAGATGTAAACTTGCAGTAAACTAATTAGCCGTGCGCAAAGTATCGAATTATAAGAAACTAATTAATTTTGAAGGTAGCCTCGCTGCTTAGGAGCTCCCGAAGGGTGGCTCAACTCGCGGCGGACTCTTCGTAACGCGATCTTCGCTTTGAACAATGTTCGTTGCACCGTGGCGCGTAGCGGCTATTTGGAGCGTGAGACGAGCGTTTCCTTTTTTCGCGACCGCCGATCGAAAGACAGGAAAGAGGAAGGCGGCGATTTGGAAGGGAGATGATAGTTTTGCTTTTACACGCGCGAAAGTACGGGCCCGATTCGTCTCGGGAAATTGCAGCGTGCGATGCTACAATTATCACAATTGTGTATGGCCGCGTATCCAGGCACGGCAAAAGTGTGCAAAACACAGATTTCTCACACTTGAGATTAACTTTAAGTTATTGAAATTACAAACAAATATGCAATATGTTCAAAGATCAACAAATTTGAACGTCTTGAATATGTTTTTTACCTCTTCAATATTAGACCCTTAATATCCAAAATATTTAAAAAAATATTTTAATTAGAAAAAAATTAGAATTTTGTAGAATACACGAAAAGTTCCTCGGCGCATTGTTAGTATATGATAATGAGAGTTTTTCCAAAACTTTCCAAAAATTTTTCCAAAGAGATAACTCAAAAAGGAAAATAAACAGAATAATTGCTTCTTTTGGCAATAGAGAATAATATTTTCCTGTTTGTAGGATATCTGCGCGCATCAAGAAATTGCTGAGAATCACGCAGTCTTTCTCGAAAATCACGATTCGATCGATGCGGAGTCGAGCGAGGGAACTCGCTCGAGTGAAAAAGCCGAAAGTTCCGTGAGGCGTACAGTCAGTGTGCGAGTGAATGCACACAATACTCGCGATTGAAATCATTTCCGGCATTGCGCGGCCGTGCGCCGCGACGGCGGCGAGCCGATCGTCCCGCGCTCGCGAAATCGCGCAGAGCGTGCCACGAGTGTGCGGAATTAATAAACAGCGATGTTTATTGCGCCTTTGCAGCCACCGGCGCAGCGAGACACGGCCGAGACAAAAAGGATCCTCGGAGCGTAGGTACGCTGCGCTCTCGCTCCGCTCCGCTCCTCTCCTCTCCTCGCCGCTGCAACGCCGCGTGCACGGCGTTACGCAACGACGGGCTTTTAGTGGGCCGTATAGTTGCGCCATTCGCATAGTCGTCCGCTTATAGTCGCCTCCGATCGCCACGCGCCGGCCGAGGCGACGCGAGAGCGTAGGCTCGCGTTTACGCCGCCTATTCGATTTCACGTTGCCGGCCGGTCCGGTGTAACCAGCGGCTCGCAGGCAATCCGCTGGCAAATTGCGACCGGACATCCGGAATTCGGTGCGGATCGTTACTCGAACTCCGCTCGCGCGGCTCTGCCATTACGCCCCTGCAACTCGGTGCCCTGCAACTCTTGTCAATTCCACCTAACGCACGAATTGTCGATTCCATCTAACGCACGAATTGTCTCGGGAGAGCGAGAGATGATCGGTTGCGCTTCCTACCCAGACGTCGTTATGGACGTTGAACCTCTCATATACCGGCCCGAGCCGCGCTCGCCTCTTCTTCGCTCTTTCTTCGCGTCGCGCGGCATACACGAGGGGAGTCCTGAGTAAAATTCGCGAGGGGTTTTGCGTGACAATGTGGGGGAAAAGATCCAAACGCGGACCATGGTCCAAACACGATTTATATTTTGGCCGATGTTTCGACTTTGTACGTTCTACCGAGAATGTTTGAATCATTTTCTTCGAGGCACAGCACGCAACGAAACTTGATTGCACGGTTGTTTTCGAGTCAGTTTGGATTTTCTGTTTCTCGACATCTGAAAAGTTGCCTGGGTAGGTATATCCCACTTTTATTTAGAAATGACATTTAGTAGACATCCCACTTGCTTGATAGCACGTACATTCGCCCACAGAAAATTTAAATATATCAAGATATAAAGGGGAAAAAAGGTCATACTTGGGCCTTCTCCTCTATCTTTCCGACATTACGTGCGTTAGGTGGAACCGAATTGACAGCTCAGTCCAGAACCGACGCAAACTAGAACGTCGGTCTCGTCGCGAAAGTTACAATGTAGCTTTCAATGTAAATGTTACTATGTAACTTGCATAAATGTTAATGCAATTACAATATAAATGTCGGACGTTCGGCGTTTAGAAGGTGAAAAGGTGCGCGAGGGTCGCGTCGAGGATTGCATGCCGCGGCGCAAGGCGTGCCAAGGCGGTGAACGCGCGCGATGCTTCGCCAAATTTAAGGCGTCGGCCTTGAGGAGAGTGAGTTACCGCGGTCCGCGGACGACAGAGTCGTCTCTTTGTCCTAAGTGCGCGGCGGTGCGCACGGTGTGCGCTGCAACGGCGGAACAGAGGGGACATTCTCGGCGCGGCCTCACGGTCGCAGCTGGTGCCAATTTGCCCGACCTTGTGCCGAGTTGGCGAGCAGTTTTGACACACCGGGCGGAGGCGAGAGAGAGAGAGAGAGAGAGAGAGAGAGAGAGAGAGAGAGAGAGAGAGGAAGAGAGAGAGAGGGAGGGAGAGAAAGAAAGAGAGATGGATAGAGACAGTAGCACAGCGCGCGTCGTTCGGCCGGTGAGAGCGAATGCGAGAACGGGCGAGAGCGAGTCGGCGATGACAACCACGGGAACGGATGTCAACGAACCCGCGTGCACCGAAATAGCGCGCGCGAGGACGTAAACGGCGAAACGGGGCGTAATACGCGATGCAAACCTAAAATTACGGAGTCGTCGTTGTCGTTGTTGCGGCGCGATTGTGGCGAATAACGAAGGAAAGAGAGGAAAGGAGAGAAGAGAGGTGGGAAAGAAAGAGCGCGAGAAAGATGATATTCGTGGATGTTAGCGCGAACGGCGAGTTACATTGTTGCGAGAGAGCGATGCGAGAGCGAAGGTCGACTCGATACCCCACGAGTCATGCACGATTACAATTGAGTCGGAGCATACGAGTCGCCGAGAAATCGCAGGCGAGTCGCCGGGGCTCTCTCTCTCTTTCTCTCTCTTTCTCTCTCTCTCTCTCTCTCTCTCTCTCTCTCTCTTTGGGGGGAATTCGTCGCTTGTCTGTCGCGCGTAAGATATTCCTCGGTGGTGCGCGTGGGTGGCGGGTCCGCGGAATGCCGATCGTAACTAGCGCAGTAGGTAGGCAGCGATAAATAAATAATTCCGATCGAACCCGCGGCCCGGAGATATAGGTGTGTACCTGACCAGCTCGCCGCTGCCCACGTAGCTGCGCGCACAGGTTACTCGGCACCAATGTTGCACGAGCGGACCTTAGGCTGCCGGCTCCTCGCCGCGGAGCTCTTGATCGAGCACGTCAGAAACGAGATATACGCTAAAAATTCTTGCAAAATACGTGGAAGTCGAGAGGTGTGCATAAATCCACAAAAGTGACACTTGCAACGACTCGATCAAACAGACTTGTGAAGGTAATTCCAATACTTTTCTTTTATTCAAATAATCAACAAAACAAGTATCCGTACTAAACGACAAGTAACTGTAAAATTAATGTGCAAGCTACCTCATTCTAATCCACCTTCTCTCTCGTGATTTTGTCGCGTTAATTTTACGGTTACTTATTATTGATTGTTAGAGTGAAGGGGAAATGTCGGGCTATTTTACGGCTCTGCTCGATCGATGGCGAATAGCATTTTGTGAGTATATCATTTCACCTCACCGTATTTTGCAGGTATTTTTAACGTGTACTTCCCTTGAGCGCTTCTGGCGTCATTAATCAAGATGGCCGCGGCAAGAAGGAGACTGAAAACGCACGAGGCATTGCCTCTAATCGTTCCCGTTCGAGGTCCCGTTGATTACCGCGAAGCGTGATGAATCTCTTTAGAAATCCCTCGTAGAATGAATGTGCAACTCGAAATCGTATACGCCAAGAAACATGTGCATCTGTTTTCGCGAAAGCGCGACCACGGCCACGTTTCGTTTTCGAGACGATATACCGAAGAACATTGTTGCGATCTATGAGGCGCACGCGAGCCGATTCGTTTTCTAAACGACGCTTCTTTGTTAATGCGCGCGGATCAATTATCTCACATATTCCAACGGTATGCGTATTTGCCTTTCGGGTGGACTGTGTTTTCAACACGCCTGCGAAACTTGATGTAGAAATACTATACTCTCTCTTTCTCTCTCTCTCTCTCTCTCTCTCTCTCTTTCTTCTATAAAGCGAGAAATCCCGGTATTATCTTTTTTGTTTCACTTTTTCAGAGTGTCATTTTTTCAGCGATGAAAATCCACGTATATGTGTACCCGCGCAATTTCCAACGTCGCACGTGCAATATCGCGGCGGCGGTGTGTATGAATTATTAAGGGAACATGGACGATTTTATCTGGCCACGTAAGCGCGCCTCGTGTCGCGTGAATTGCGCGAAAATACGCGCTCACTATCTCCGCCGAAGCGACGGAAGATCAGGTGACAGAGAGAAGCGTGCCCGCGCTTCCTCCTGTCTTTTTTGCTTTTTCGATTTTTCTTTTCTCTCTCTTTCTTTTTTTTTTTTTCTTTTCGTCGCGCCACCGCAATTCGGAGAGCGTTCACAAGTGCGTCCATGCATCGGCGCGTGTGGGCACACAAGGACGTGAGGCCGGCTTTGCGTGTCTTTATTTGTTCAGGCGTCGTGCACGCTATAGAGACGCCGGTAATGCGGAATCCCGTGCCGAAACTATAACGCAAACGCCAACAGTCGGCAATATTTAAATCTGAATTTCGCTCACGGACAGAAAAATTTCGCGTGTCGCGCGGTAGACGCCCAACGGCCATCCAATTAAACTCCCGCCGTGCAAAAATTGAATCAAAATTGATAAAAAGTGAAAGAAAATAAAAAAGAAGAATTTTCTTCGACAAGCCCAATGATATATTGTTTTATAAGTTTTAAAAGTATCAATTCCCGGACATTTTTATTGTTTTAGTCTTTGAATATGAATATTTTAACTTTCAATGCGGAATACATATATATATTTATATTTAGAAATAATTGATGTGGAAAATATCTGTATTTAACGATCACAACAATAAGAATGTCAAGAATTAAGTACGTGATTAAATACGTACCGGACATTAGTACTTTTACCTTTAATTACTGCAAAATTACTTGGTGTTTTTACCTTTTAACTACTGCAAAATTACGACCGATGTCTTCGTGTGAAGGATCGTTCACAACACGGTTGCACCTATAGAAGCAAAAATGATTGATTTAACTAAAGTTATAGTTATTTTCGGCTCAAAACATATTTTTTGCTTAAAATGGTAGCAATAACATATACATGGCATTATATTAATACTAACATTATATTGAATTTAATAAAAAAAGAATGATTTTCATTGCCATAATTTATAATAATTATTTCTCTGTGTGATTATAGTTACCAAACATTTTTTCTCAGTGTATTTCCTTCGTGTAAACTCGTGAAAAATGAAAAGTTTCGTTGAACTCGTCGATGAAGCTTTTCATTATTTACAAAAATTGACGAAGAGAACAGATATACATGATCAACTCACAGACTTTAAAACGTGACTGCGAGCGCATTTTGTAAACGACCTTTAGCAGCTGCAAAACAGGACGCGGTTGACTAGAAGATAATGTTCTCTGCGGCGCCGATAATAATCATCGATCATCGTCTGCCGGTGTAGCCGGAGGCGTTTCGTTTGCCCGACATAGATGCATATCCAGAGATGCGACGTTTCGCCGCATCGAGTCGGCGGCCGCGGATATAAAAGTCGTAAACGCGCGCGTATCGTCGCACAGATAATTTCACGAGGCGCGGAGAAGGCGAAACCGCGCTCGCTCGCTCGCCTAATGCCGTTGCGCCTCGCATTGTCCGCACCGACGCCCACCCGGGTCCGTTTATAAATCCGCAACGGGCGCGCGTGCTTAATCCGCGCTTACGCGAGCGTGTGCATGCGAGAGCGCGCGCGCGCGCGACAATGCGCCTCGCCGCGAATGCGCGGATTTATCGGCGAGATGCTGAGACAATGCGCGCCGAGATAGGACAGCTCTATTAGGATCGCACCGAATTCCCGTGAAAGGCACTTAGCTTTCGGCATTGTTGCCGGGTTAACGATTCACGCGCGACGATATCAGCTTATCGCGCGATATACACCGACCGCGTGGAAGAATGGACGCGCGATCGAGAACGAGAGCCGCGGTTTTAGCGAAGAACGAGCGGCAAATGTCGGGACGCGCGCAGATACGCGAGAATGAGAGCGGGCGTGTATCGACGATAGTCGACGATAACGACATGGGAGAAGATCGCACTGAGAGAAAATAATGCTTGCGTAACTGAAATCTAACTGAGATTATGTCTTGCTCCAATCACATATTTCTCTCTTGTTCTAACACGGGAAGAAAGTATTAATATAATTGAATAGGGCCAGACGAAAAATTCACCGATGAAAAAAATATGTCTCTTACTATGACCGAAAATATTTATCTGAACATTCAGTTACATTAAAACGCGGTTGAGGTAATTGAAAGCAATTGGCTCTGAGTGAAAATTCACTATAAGAATCTTTCTGTTTGTACGTTTTTCATTTGATTCCCAGATAACAAAAAATTGAGTTACACTAATCGTTTTTTTAGTGGTAACATGCATATAAGATTGTTATTGCTGACACTATAGCTAAAAAAAATGATTTTCTTCATTTAGAGTATAATTTAGAGTAATCATTTCTCTTATAGGATTATAGTTACACATATCGAGTATTATTCTCTCATTGCCGCGGAATATTAATTAGACCTCAACTGGCCGCAGGTTGCGGTTTCGAAGATGTCCGATTCTCGGATGAAATTCGGTGAAATAGTCTCAAGTGCTTTCAAATAAATACATTTAAAATCCGCTTCCTTTCTTTCGATTGCGTCTCTCGGCCCTTCCCGTCGAATTAAACCAGTTTCCCAAAGGTAATGCTCAAGTGTAATATCGGTAGTTTAGATATAAGTGCTACATGGCCGGACGTGAGTCAGCAAACCATTAAAACACGGACGAAGTAATGATCCCGGCTGACGTATATCGAGTAATACTTACTGTCGCTGTATCGTGCGGGCGTCGCTTTCGCAAACGCGCGTATCACATTGCCCGATAATTCGTCGTCAAGTGAGTGAGTGAGTGAGTGAGTGAGTGAGTGAGTGAGTGAGTGAGTGAGTGAGTGAGCGAGCGAGCGAGTAAGTAAGGGAGCGGGCGAGCGAGTGCGAAGAACGCGACGAAGACTTCACCGGTGGGCTTTTTTGCGGCGGGGACGGCGAGGGAGAAGAAGACACCGGAGACCGAAAGAGACGAAAACGTATGGCGAGAGACCTCGATTCACGGCGGAGTTCGAGGTCGGGCCTTGTCTACCCTACCAACCTACCTACCTACCTACCTACCGAATGCGGGCTTTTGGGCCCGCCTCCGACCTTCGCGGCGGGCTGAGCAAAGGACGGCCTCGATTTCGTTTTATTAACACGTAGACTCCGACAAACATTCGGGCCGAGGGATCGACCTCTTCCGAGGCCGAGCCGGCGGCACGGTCCGACCGAAACGTCGGGAAGACGCCAAGATGGATGGCGGAGTGTGGGAGGACAACCCAACAGTTGTCTTGATCCTCGAGCGCTCGCGCACTCTTTGGGACGCGTCTACGAGCAATTTTTCCGCACGTGTGTTTTGTGCACACTTGCTGTCATTTGTCTCGGTATGTTCTCTCCGATTTGATCGATCGAAATCAGAAGCCTTATGCTGCAATTCTAGACAAAATCGTAAAACTCGTAACTTCCCAGACAGCACAATGTTCAAAATCGGGTCATAAGACGTCTTTAAGACATCTTTAAGTTTATAAGGTAATGTCTTAAAGATGTCTTAAAGACGTCCTAAAGACATCTTATGACTCGATTTTGGACATTTGTGCTGTCTGGATTGTTTTCGTAAGAGCTTATGAGTAGATTTGCAATTATATGCGGACTGTATGTCATGTGATAACTTGTAAATATCTATGATTTTGTTTTTGTTTTTTTCGTAAGCGATTTTACGATTTTACGATTTACTCGTATATTTGCTTAGAATTGCAGAATTGTAGCAATTTTTAGATCGACTGATCGCGGTGCGAGGAAGAAATTTGTGTCCTTTGCAAGAATATTATAAAATCTTGTCGGGGAAGAAGTTGATTCGACTTTGGGCAATAAGCAAATCGAACGTTTGTGTCGATTTAATATTCTTGATCGAAATGTCCTGAACTTATTAGGCTTTAAAATGCAGTTTGAATAAATTTGATGCTTATGTCGCGAACTTTTACGGTAGATTTGCAGATGTGTAAGCTTGCGAAATATTTCAGATAACTAACATTCACTTGGATGCGCTCACTAATCGCAAAGCGTCGAAAGCGTCTTACGAATGCACGACGATAGGAAAAACTACTCGCACGGATAAGACGCGAAGTTACAGAAATACGGCAGATAATGAGTTTTCGAACGCATTCTGCTGATAGATATCGCGCGATTATCGCGCGCAGATTAAACGCCCGCGTTTTTGCGTTGCAAAACCGTAACGTACACTAAGAGAAAAATAAGAAATTAACAAATGGATATTTTCGATCAAAATGAATTTTTATATCCTATCAAGGTATCCGATTAAATCGAATACTTCCGATTGTAATGACATTTCATCAGATAAACCGATCAAAAAATTATGAATCGATATTTCTGACGTTTCTTGATCAGATACAAAAATTCATCGGTATTTTGATCGAAAATATCCGTTTGTTAATTTCTTATCGAATAATTTCTCTCAGTGTAGGTAGATTGCCTCGAACTTTATGCGGCAACGCGACGAGTTATGATTGATTAAGTAAAAAAAAAAGAAGGAAATAGGCCGCAAGACATCGTGAAGACGAATGTTCCGTTACGTATCTAATTTACAATGCCGAGGCGATCTTGAGACTCGTCCTGCCGTAGAAAACACCGGGCCGGAGGGATCGATCTTTCCCTCCTTAGCTATTCGACGACGCTAACGAGAGAGCTACGCCGGTAATAATAGTAATATTCATTACTTGACGTCTACGCCCTGAGAGAGAGAGAGAGAGAGAGAGAGAGAGAGAGAGAGAGAGAGAGAGAGAGCCCGAGACGGAGAAAGAGAGTACGTAGGGCGTGAAACCGGGGCGCGGTTGTAACATCTGCTTTAAACGCGTAACTCGCCGCGCGATTATCAGTAATGTTGGCGCGACCGGTGCAGTAATGGTACGCGGTTTGCGCTTTCGTGGAAATGGTTAGTCCTGCAACTTTAATAAGGCGCCATCTCGTGGTCCCCGATGTCGAGTCAGAGAACGAAATGTGGGAATAAAACGAATAAATACGGCGACACATCGTGCCGCGCGAAACGCGGCGAAGTTAATTCGCATTCAATATTTGGTATCAATACGACAATTGGTATCGTTGTAATAAAGAATGAGGAAAGCAATTCTATCGCCTCTCTGTTACATCGAGAGAAAATGTACCTCAAACATAGTGAATTTTTTTTCGCCTAGGAGTATATTAATAACATATTATACCGATATAAAGTATTTTTGAAATGAGAAAATATACATTTTTCTACAGCCTTAAGAAAACCTTAGTTTTTCATGATAACAATTGTTTTATTCTATTTAAGCAAAAGAATTTAGATCTGAACGAATATGTTATTAATACCCAAAAAAATATTTACTTTCGTTTTTTTTTAGACATCTTTTTTCATGTTTTTTGTAAGGCCGATCAATGCTGAGATAGTGATATAAATTATTACAGAGATAATAAATTTAACAATATACGATAGAAAAAACGTTCAAATAATTTAATAGCAAAAAGCCAAACGTGAGTAACACTTTAAAATAAATGCATAGTAAGTCCCGTTATCTCTATATGGTTCAAGATCAAAAAAGTTCTTACTGCAATATTCTCTCCGTCTATATACATCTCAAGACGACAGAGAAAACCGAACATGCAATTAGTGGTCGTTTATCGGCGCGCTCATCGCATATCCATGCCTTATTTTATATAATTAACTGCTGCACTCCACATTATACACTTCATTGTGTCTCGGTCTTAACGCGACGCACGTGACGAGCATTGATAGAGAAAAAGAGAGAGAGAGAGAGAGAGAGAGAGAGAGAGAGAGAGAGAGAGAGAGTAACTTCCCGCCGATCGTACGCTTCAGTGTTATATTCTCGTCGCTTATCTCGAGCGAAATTAAAGTCAAGGCCTAGCGCGCGCGAGTTTCGTCTCTCGATGCGCCGAAAAATGGGTCGCAGGCATAATGCATGGGCGATTGAAATTTTTCGATCGTGTCTGATGTCGCAGAACACAGAGGTCACCGAGTTATTCGCGAAGCTCGCGCAACTATCGCTTCTGGAACATTTATCGCGCTCGCGTTCTCGTGTCGGTTTGACGCGGCAGATTAATCTTTGTGTCGCGCTCGCAAAGTGCGAATGCAGGGCGAATCTGCATTCGAAGAACGAATTAAATTCGAGCGAACAAAGCCGCGGTTTTTAGAGTAATATCGCAAAAGGAACCACATTTGCAAATATACGAGCCTTCCACACACGAAACTTTTATATTATTATTCTGATATTGTAATATTATTACCGTCCTAAGTTTTGTTTCGTGCGCACACAGCAGCGCGAAGAAAAACCAACCAAACTCTTAGACGATGAGAAAAAGAAACTTAAAAATTGATTTCACAAAGTTTATATCTGAAAAACAAAATTTACTTCTGCGAAATAAACTTTATATCCCACAAATAAAATTTTAGGTATTTTTTCTTAGAAAAATACATACTGTACTTATGTAAACGTTCCAACTGTCTTATTAGTTTGTATATCTGCAAATCTATCACAAGCTCGTCACAAGTCCATCAAATTTCTCAAAATCCTAATAAAATCCTAGCAAATGTTTCAATAAAAAATATTAAAATTATAAAATTAAAAATATAAAAATATTAAAATTAAAACAAATATTCCGTTTGTCTGCTGTGTAAAGTTGAATCAAGTGTTCCTGCGATAAAGCTTTATAATATTCGCGCGAGGAGAATAAATTCTTCTTTTGAGTGCATAACAGTGAGCTTTTCTGAAATTCGCGTAGAGTATATTTTACGACGATATTGAAAGTATCTTTTGTTGAGGATACCTCAAAGCGGGAAAGTAAACGGAGTAATCACTTTTCTTGGCAACGGAATGATGTTTTCCTGCGTGTATGCTCGTCTGATTGCGCGAGTTACTCGCGGCAGAATTGAACGCTGTTTGATAATCTCGAAGAAATCTCGTGCGCGACGGAATTCTGAGAGGAAGCGCGCGAGCACGAACGCGAGGGTGTTCGCGAAACTTTCGGCGCGAATTGATGGATCGAGGTAAAAAACAAAAAAAAAAAGGAAAGCGTTAAGCGCCCGAGCAACCCCGTGGGATGGATTTCGAACTCGTTCGTGACACTTCTCCGTCGGCCGTCGGGAGATCTGCGAACGAGCTTATTCGCGAATTAACCGCGGATCGATACTGCGCCCGCCGTTACGCCCGCATCGTCGTGTGTATATGTATATTTTTTTTATTCTTTTTATGGTTTTTTTTTCTTTTTGCTTTATTCCGGCGCGCGTTGTTTTTCGTCACGTGCTCGCTCCCGCGCATTTATGAGCATCTCGCGCGCGCGGTGCGCGCGAGAAAAACACGATGACGCCTATGGGGTGTCGGCATTCCGGATTTGCGTAATGAAAGCAACGCGTCTCGCAAAACACTGTATATTTGTTCCTTCTCGCGCGAATTCACTGCGCGTTATAAATTATTCAGGAGAACGAGTCACGGTCTCTCGTTGGCTTCTCCCGCGCATCGATACAATACTCGCAGAGAAACTATCGTTCATTTTACTTCCCTATTCGGTCGATATTTCGGCGCGATATTCCGACATCCCCTCGAGTTCCAGTGAAAAATCATGCGCCGCCTATTTCGCGCCTGTAATTTGCGAAATTAAGCGTTCACAACAATGCAGCTATATCCGAATTATTATCTCTGCTGAAAAGTACATCTGGAAATTAAAAAATAAGCACACTCACACGAACGACCCGGCGCGGCCTCTATATCGCATAACATTAAATGTAATAACGTAAAAATATTTTATTCGCCCCGACAGCGTAGCAGCGACATGCGGGCTGTACATTTTTTCCCCTCCCTTCCTCACACTCTCTCTTCTCCCCCTTTCTCTCTCTCTATCTCTTTCTCCGCCTCCCTCTCTCATGGCAACTCCGGTAATAACGAAATTAATTTCTGGCAGTATATTATCGAAAATCCGGTAATGCGTTTCGAAAGCGAGCGATTCGACGAAAATGCTTTTTCAATTATTTTCACGTGGCATGGAGTGCGTTCCACGTCACGGGTAAAATAAAATTTTGTCGTCTAACCGGGTGGGTGTGCGTCATCGGTTGAAGCTCGAATCACCGTGCGGTCATTGCACTGTCGGTAGCGCTGTCAATGAAGCGGTCCGAGTGCTCTAATTTCGATCAATTAATAAGAGGCCGCGGCTGTCCGTCCAGGAAGAAGGGCTTCGCGTTCTTCGAGGACCAGGCGAAGATACGCGACCGCGCGGGATGGACAAGTCGACGGAAAGAATGAATATTTAACTTTCGCACGGATGAGATCGTTGTTAGAGATAAGAGATACAAGCTCATGGAAAGATCTGTCATGTCTCTCACCTTTGTTTTTCTCTCTTCGCTTCCAGAGTGCGCCAAATTCTCTGACGGTTCAGCGATATTGCGCGAGGGATCGTGTTAAGTAAATTTAATTAATTATGCCAAGACTAGGGTCCAGATGCAGTACGTATGCGTTTCGCGAAATGTTTTAACGTCAGTTTCTGGCACGCGTCGCGCATAATTCGGTTCGTATAGCGACTCCAGCGCGATTTCGCACAATTTGTCGCTTATTGAGTCGTACAATTTATTTGACCTACAAACACACGGCGACGCACTCGGATAAAAGTGCGCGCGGACAGCTGGAATCCGGCCAGATATTCCCAATGTGATTTATGCCAGCGTCAATATCGCCAACGCTCCTCCTCGGGCTGCTGCACTTAAATTCCATTATCTTAACGACTTTGCGCGCGTACGCACGCGGTTCTGTCTCATTTTCCAAATATTTCCACTGACGGCATCTCGACGCGCGATCCTGAGAAATTTTCATCTTACCGGGTACTGACAAAACATGTTTAGCATTTGTAAATATGATCACAAATAATTACTATAAATTATGATTAAGAAAGCTATTTTTTAATTAAATTTCACTATTCTGTTAGCGATAATAACTTTATATGCATGCCACTGTTACAAAAATTACAAAAAAAGTGGCTAGGGCAAAAAATAACTATAATTTCAGTTAGATCAACCATTTTTATTAACTAAGTTTTCTTTCAGTGTATCACTACGTGTGCCGTTTATTTTTGTCATTAATTTATCAATGTCATTAATTTATCTCTCAATGTGGAGAAATATGTATATTAGTACGAGCAAACATGTTATCAATATTCAT
This sequence comes from Odontomachus brunneus, assembly GCF_010583005.1. Lineage (NCBI taxonomy): Eukaryota > Metazoa > Arthropoda > Insecta > Hymenoptera > Formicidae > Odontomachus > Odontomachus brunneus. Next base: position 796,330 of record NW_022639542.1, read on the forward strand.
TAAATAAATATTTATTATTTTTTATATATTTCTTTTCTTAATGTGTTCATTTATTTATACATCACATTACTAGAGTATCGTGATAATTTTAAAACTTCAGCGGGAACAAAAGCTTGTCTCACGTATACACGGCATAATAGTCTTAACATTTGCTCCAAACAAATTTCTCGATTACGTACAATATGCGTGCACATTCGTGCATCAGAACTGTTGATTGTTCAGCGCTTGCCCGAAATAATCAATGGTTACGATGCACGAATACGTAAACATATTACGCGTGATCGAGAAATTCGTTTGAAACTGGACCGAGTAAATGTTACGGCTACAATGCCGGATGGTGTGCAAACAAGAGAATACTTGTGCGTCGTGTGGATTCTCAGTTGAAAGACCCGTCGCGAAATATTTCTGTCGCGTAATGCGAAACTGCACGACTAAGAAAAAAAGAAACCGACAGAAGGACCGTCGATTCCTACGAAACGTCGATAACTCTCGTTATCGATCATCCCACCGGATGCAGTTTCATAAGCCTTTCAGATTACGCGGTCCCCTCGGCGTTACATCGAATGCACCCATCCCCTTGTCTCCTCCCTGCTCGCCCATCGTCCGTTCTGCCCCCGCGATTTATCAACCACGTCCCTCCCCGCCTGCGCTCGCTCGCTCGCCCGCCTCGCTCCCCCCCGCTGCCTCTCGTCTTCGACGTCCTCTCCCTGGCTCTCACCCGCGGGCTCTCCGGCGCAGTTTTGCAATTTCAACCTCATTTTTGCGCATCGCTATCGCCCCGAGCAAACAGCGATAATGCAACTCGACCTTATCAGGCTGCGCGTCGCTTATCGGCGAGCGCTTATTTTTTCAGGCCACTCCGGCATTTTCGCAAGAACCCGCGCGCGCGCGCGCGCGCTCCGCACCGCGCCGCGCCTAAGTAAGATCACGCGCAAAGGTACTAGAGATGCGTGTCGCGCAATAAGCTGCGCCTCCCCCGACACCCTCTCGCGAAGCAGGTTCTGCGGATTTTCCGTCGTTTTTTGCCGGCGTCATTCCGTCACGTGTCGGATCCATTCAAGGCCGTGTTAAATTGCACCGACCGATAAGCTTGTCTCGAGATCTCGCGGTGAGAGAAAGAGTTTTGCTGATTTAACAAAGTACCCGCAACAAACGGTTCATTTGGCGCTTTGTTACGGGGACAGCTAATAACTCCATAGTGAGGACAAATGATTTGTTACTTTCGATTTACTATTCTAAGCAACACTTCTGTAATGGAGATGCAACTAGTCTGGCCTACATGGACGAGAACAAATGTGATTTGTATCTCAGGCAATGCATGTTTGTTAAGACGACAACTGATGAGAAATGATTTGCAACGGTAAATGTTCAATCTGTTTCCCTAACGATCATCAAACAGCAAGCGTGCTTTTGTTCTGACAATCGTTAGATTTTGCTGAGTGCGTCTCCCTCTCTCTTTCTGCCATTCTCTCGGCTTGTCTTCTCTCTTTCATCGTCGATTATCTTTCGCAAGCAGTAAACCGATGATTCATAATGCGACGATGCGTTTAATTAAAGGAAACGCAGCGACGGCGCCGCGCGAGTTTGGCTCGCATCGATCGGAACATCGGAACTATTCGCAAGAACATTCGTAAGATTAAGTGGTATCACTATTACTGTAGTTTGAGCACGGCGGCTGCCAACAGGTGGTGCCCGATAATTCGCGCTCTAATCGATTTTACCGAAACATAACGTGACAAACTTCTACAACCGCTTAGTTTGCGTCGGAGTCGATTAGTCGGCGAATTGGAGTTTTTGTCTTGCGCCTTGTCTCAAATATGTATGATCATACTTGCAAATGTTCACGTGAATATTTCAATTTGCACAGTGCACACATGCATAAGGTATGATTGAGTGAAGTATAGTTCAAGATAATCGAATCAATTCGATAACACAGAGTGGAGACGCGCGAATATAAAATTAGGAATGTGATTGGTAAATCATTAGGAGATTCCTCAACAGCTGATTTTATGCTGAATTTTCCGACAAGTTTCTTTACTTAAGATATAGAATAGTTAATAAGAACAATTTTGCGATTCTTGGCGCAAAATTGAAGTTTTCTAACATGGAAAATGGTAAAAGACTTTTTGTTCAGTTTGACCTAACGTATAAGCATACGACGGCAGATGTCGCCACTACAGCTCATCTACCACATCTCGCGTGATCATTCACAAATTTTTAATTGATATCTCGATAATTATTGCTCGCAAAATGGTATAGGACTTTTTATGTTTATCTCAATCCTATTTATACTCTCTATAAAAACTTTGAAGGTTATTCTGGGACATCCTGTATACATACTGGCTGTTCCACACTTGAACTCTGATTGGATACCAGAGCGCTTAATTATAATACACACGTTATTTTAATTTTGCAATGAGCAAAAAGGGTATGCGATTAATTGTCGGCGACAGAAATCTTATCTACCGTTCCGTCGACGATCATCCCGCGAGCCGTTCGAAACAAAAGGGCACGTGATCTTTATTTCGCGCGCCCGCACAAAGAGAGACGCCACGTGGCGTCGGCGGCGAGTAAAAGCAACATGTTGCACGTAGCGGCTCGTTTTCACTCTGAGCGATGAAAATCGTCGAATTACGCGACCGTTTCTCCCGACGGCCGTGTACACGAGCCGCGATTAGATTTCTACTAGAAAATGTTGCATTATGCCAATTTGTCGCGCCTCCTTTCTTAACGAGAGATTTTCACGAAGGAGCCGACAGATTTTCTCGGTTACGCGCGCACCGACCCATCTTTTAGCATCCCACCGGCGTTTCTTCTATTTTAATGGGACTTATAAAACGTAGCATAAGGAAAGAGAGAAACGAAGGGAGGGAGGGAGGGAGGTAAGGAAGAGAGAGAGAGAGAGAGAGAGAAAGACGCGTTTCTCGACCCACCGCCGACTTATTGCACCGGCAGCAACCTGTCCCGGTAATGCCAGTCGTTTGTACTTCGTATAAAGACGCAAACGAGCATTTACGAGTGAAAGTAGCTTACGAATCTCCGCGCTTTTGAGACTTCCTACGCCGCTAAACCGGCGCGCTGCCGCTAACCTGAAATTTCAGGTGCGCTCGCGAAATCGCTTACCATACCTGCCTACTGGGTCGTGCGTGTCTCCTCCTTTCCCGTAAATTTCCCGTAATGACGCGTGTTTATGTCGTAAGCCGCTAAAACTTTACGGGCGCTACATGCGTTCCCCGCATATTTTTTCCTCTTCTCCTCCTCTTTTTCTCTTCCATTACACCGGCCGGCAATGCGTGTAACTCGAGCCTCCGCTTCTACCCGGTCTCCTTTCCACTTCTCTTTGTCCCTCCATTCTTCCCGATTTATTGCGACGTGATTATTGCCAGATTAGAATGTACGCGCTGATGAGCGCGTAAGCGCCCACGGCGGCGTTGAAAAACGCACGCGACCTTTGTGCATGTAACAGTTAACGGTTACATCGACACAGTTACGCGATCTTATCTACGCTCTGACACGTAGCTAAATCGATCCGTTCTCGCGTATTAGGGGCCGCGATCCGGCGAGACAATGCGGCAGCCGCACGCGGCCTGCAAAAAGTCCATAAATGAGCGGCGGAATTTTTCTCTCACGCTCGCTCACACGCCGACCGACCGCGGATTTTGCACGGGCGAAAGTTTCGTGTCGATCCGAGTTTCTACGATCTTTCATTCGACTTGTATTAATCATCGCTTGTCACAGATGGTCCCCGATAGTCTCCCCGACACGGCGAAAGTCCACGGATAAGTGTGTAAAGTAACGTCAAGCTTGACCGAGTAATTTTTCGCGACCAAGTATGATGCAAATTAAGAAAATTTCCGTCTCTAACCGACCACCTCGTCATTCAGACGAGACACAAGAAAATCGGTCGATACACACGGAAAAGTATTCTATTGTTAAGGAAACAGCAATTATTTAATTTTTAAATTCCTTCTTTTAAATAATGGCTGTCTTCAACAAAGAATATTTTTTTATCACATAGTCTTGAAACATATTAGCCACAAATTTCAGAAAAGCTCATTATCATTATTCAATCGAGAGAAGAATTAATTTTTTATACAAGAATATTATGAAATTCTTTCCAAGAACAAGTTTTGGTTCGACTCTATGTAGTAAACAGTCGAGTTTTCGTTTCAATTTAATATTCTTGATTGAATTGCTAAACGTGCTAGGATTCAGAATCTATTGTAGTCTTTATGTGTCATGAGCTTACGATAGATTTACGGATATATGAATTTATGAAGTGCTTGAAACGATTAACATTTACTTGAATGCACCGTTGCATCTTTCCGTGCGTACGGCTTTCCCGCGTACTCGTGCGTTTCCGGGAATGTTTAAGTCGCCGACGTAACGTGCACAATGCAAGTTTCGTGGAAAATGCACACACGTTAGTCCCGGTCCACAAATGGTGTGGTGAAAAGAGCCTTTAGCCTTTCGCTCTGAGGCCAAAGCTGTAACGTAATTTCTGGCAAGAGACGTCTCCCGCGCCAGCAGACGTCGCAATCCTTAACTTTAGGCGTTATCACGACTTCCGGCGCGGCGCGGAAAACGCCTTTTGTTCAAAATTACGTTACACTTTCGGCCTCGGAGCTAAAGGCTCGCTGCTGTAGACCGGGACTCATCTATATCGGCGTCTCGATTCTTACACATCCCTCGCGGGCGCATCTCTCCCGGTCGCACGACGTCATTCCTTCCACGTCTTCCCCGCTACTGCCCCACCCGTCGTTCTTCTCCGGCGGCGGTGCAAATCGCTACGTCCCTGCGGACAGCGCTGATCTCATGAAAACTTAGGTTTTACGTAATAAGATGGACGCGCCAGTTTCCGTGTGCCTTTCACGCGGCAAGGCCGCAGAAGCACGCCGCGCGCGACTTGCCGTGGGATCGTAAGGGCGCGTTTACACGCGCCCGATTCCGCATGTACGTGCCCCTTACGTGACCAACGTGCACGTTGCGTGTGCGCGTGTGCGTAACACGCTCACGCATACGCACGCACGCATGCACGCATGCATGTGCATATGCAGTCGCACGGTGCAAAATGCGGCACGTAGGTAGCCGCCTCCAGTGTCTCCCAACTTGCGACGGCGGTCCATCGCCGCGTCGCGTTCGGATTCACCGATTTCCGAGCGCGGCGCGAACCCGCGGGATTTTCGTGCAGGGACACTCAGATGGAAAACGCACCGAGACGCGAGAACCGTGGGTGAAAACAATACGCGCGTCGACTTTAGTGTCGATAAATATGAGCCGGGCTTGCGCAAGCATCGCCATTGTGCCGGGGATAATGATATTGGTTGTGACGAGATCGTACCCGTGTACGCCACGGCAATAATCATTGTCGTGTTTATCCCGCGAGAATAATAACTCGTTCCCCAGGAACGCGCGCGGCCGCCGGCCGCGTGCAACGTAACCGACGATCGCGAGTCGCCGATACCGTTACGCGAAAGTGATTCTTCGCCGCTATTACCGCCGGTTACACTGCACAAGTGTTACAGATCGTGAATCGCTATTCTGTCGCGGCTCGCGCCCGACGTTAAATGTCACCGGCCGATTCTTATCGCCACGCTGACATTGAACATTAATCTTCGCATCGGCCGAACGATGTGTACCGACGCGTCGTAAGAGAGCACGTTTAACGCGACTTGTCTCCATTATCGTCGCGCATTTAAGCCTTTCAGCTACAAGCGTCGCCTGATCCTGTGCTTCATCATGTTTGCGCGACGAGAGAGTTAAGGGAATGATATCGACCGCCAAAGTCCCTCACGTCGTTTCGACCGCACCGATTCAGAAGCCCTCCCGCACACATTCTAGGAGAGTGCGCTGTCATGATATCTTTGCCGAAAACGGAAATAAATGTTCAAACTGGATGTTAAGAGGATGTTGAAGCTCTGAAAACTTTATCGACAGAATACTGACATTTTTCTACAAAGTTCACGTCGTATTGGTTGTATAGAATATGAAACAAAGCAACAGATATTTACGTAAAATATGTACAAGAAATATGAAAAAAATAGCGCGATTGTGTTGGTGACGATAGTCTCTATGTTATCGACATTTTTGGAATTCGTCATCGACTTCAGCATCTTCTGAAGCTATGGTGTTCTTTGACTTGTGCTTTGTATGAAAGTTCCGCGATTGGCGCAAGAAAAAAGAAAATGATAGCGCATAGTATAAATTTAGTTAGAAATACAGCAGATCCCGCTAAGTGTTTTGATACATTTCAGTTTCTAAAATATATAAGTAGCACATATGAAATGAAAGGATACTCAATTACTACAGGATGTCGGTCTATTTCTTAGTCACAAAGTCTTGTAGTAATTTTTACTAGAAAATTCTCCCCGTTTAGTTCACGGATACTTAGCGTTAGCAGCGTCAGTAGGTGTGCATGCGCACATATATTAACATGAAGTCAAACAAAACATCAAACTAACGCCTCTAATTCAATATCCGCACATTACTATTATATGTGCACGGTACACTGTTCTCTTTTCACCTATACTCTGCGACTTATGAAAGCATTCCGACATCCTCTTAATTATGAAACGCAAATCGGGGCCGCGCTCAGCATTAAATTCGCAAGAATACAGAGATCGCGATATTTCGAGCAAAAAATACAAATAACCACCTTATTTGATTCCACGGGCCACGAGGGAGGGGAGGAGGATTTCGACGTGTTCCATTTTTCCACGTAATTATATTGTCGCAATATAAAACATGACATTTCTTTCTCCCATTACAGAACCCGAAAATACATTGCGCGCGATTTCAGAAAGTCGTAGTTTGTATTAATTTCCGCGGCTAATGTGACTTATTACATCGCGTCGCCACACGGACAGCTTGTCCGAATTCATTAGCCACGCGACATAATGAGATCCGCCGAAAATTTCATCGCGTCGTGGTCAGTGCGAAGAGAGAGAGAGAGAGAGAGAGAGAGAGAGAGAGAGAGAGAGGAAAAGAGAAAGAGAGAGGGGGAGAAAAAGTGTTGGGAAACTCCGTCGCTATTCCGCCACACCGATCTCCCTTGGCTCCGCGAGTCGAGACCATGAACCGATCGTGGGAGCCTGCAGCTGAACGTTAGACATATACCGAAGCTAAGAAATACCTAAGAGCACCGACTCGCTCCTTCTCACTCTCTTTTTCTCTCTCGCTCCCTTCCTTCCTTCGTCCTCCCTCGTCCTCTCTCTCTCTCTCTTTCTCGCTCTCTCGCGCTCACTGGTCCCCGCTCACTCCGTCCAACTTCGCGGTTTCATTCATTTTTATCCGTTGCTGTCCTTAGACCTCTCCCGTCGTCCGTTTTCAAATCGAATCGCGCCGCGGAGCCTCTTACTTTCATGCCGATGCACCCTATTTGCTCGTGCCTGGCACCTGGCGAACCGATTACGCGCATCGGATCGTAACGTGGCCGATTGGAAGCGTGCACGTGCACCGCCGATAGGAGGGCCGTCGTCGCCGTCCGAGGAGTCGACCGAACGAGGTGCATGTCGCGCGTCCCGATGTCCGCGTGGATTCGTTCGGAGGTGTTGTCAGAATCGCGGCATTAAAGAGAAATCGTGAAACGCGAGACACGCGAGATGTCTAGTTAATTAATTCTCGGGAATTCTTGTTTTTTGTTATTATTATTATTATCGCTTACAATAATAAGCGGCGTCGTTGTCTGCAAAAATCGCGGCCGAGATTCCCCAACAAAATTCATTCTGGCCCGCGGCCATATAAGACTAATATTGTTTATGAAATGTGTTGTGACATTTGCCGCGCGCGGTTGTGCGTGCATGCGTGCGTGCGTGCGTGTATGCTATTCGCGATATTTAATAATTTTATACGGCCGTGACACCCTCTCAGCCATTATGTTATCGCCGTGTGTACGAATACATGGGAAAATCTTTAATATCGCGTGCGTAATTCTTTATCCTCTTGCGGCGCAGTGTCATCCTCCCGAGACGAATGTCCTCTCCCTCGTTCTAACGATGATTTATCTCGTTAGATAAATATATTTACAAATCTCCCTCTCCTTCTCTCTCTTCCCTTTTCTGCCTATTAATAAATTGCGACGTTCTGTGACATTTACGTACATTTCTCTAAACTCACGTCGAATACAGCTCGCGAGAGCGAAAATAATTCCGACCTCCGGCGGCGAACCGACGGCGAGCACCGAGGAAATAATCCGCAACGAAAGGGTCTGTACTTTCGTTCTTGCGGAAGGACGCGCGCGTACCGGCCATCACAGTACCACACGACGTAGTCGTGAATGTAGGGCGTAAATTTATTGCGCTCGTCGTACCCTTACTAACGGCGCGTGGCGCAACGTATAACGACTTCACGATCGAGACTTTGTCCCGTCGATCTTTCGTATCATTAATTTGCAACGCGCCATGCTTAATGCGCGAGTGTAGAAATCTTGCGACGTCTCTCAAACTTGCGTCGTTGCTGCGCGCTCGCGCACGTACACACACACACACACACACACACACACACCGGAGAGACATAAAGCGCGCATATTAACCGCTCGCGCGCGAGCGACAGTGAGATTTATTCATAGCGGAAAGGTTAATCGCGAGCGCGCGCGGGATCGTGCGTTTGGGTTGACCCTTGACACACCGCGTTTCGTCGCAGTAGTTCCTACGTCGTTATAAACGATTCGAAAGTTCTCGATTAGCGTTACCGCAGAAATTGGGCTGTCGCGCTAGGTATTCGCGATAAACGCGTCCAGATAAAGAGCAGCGTATAAAAGGAGAAATCGCAGCTGTCCGGGGGATCGCCTCGTTTTGCATATTCGTAGCTGTAATTGGAAAAAGAGAGAGAGAGAGAGAGAGAGAGAGAGAGAGAGAGAGAGAGATTCGTGCGCAAAGTATCGCGCACACTTGCAATGAATAATCTGACACACATAAAAAATTAATAACTGTGGAAGTAATTCAGGAAAGATAAAACATTGATATAACAGCAAGTATTACGCGAATTCGTCGTCGTTTCCATAACGTAATTTGCACAGTCGAAATATTAGTTAAAATGAAACGGAGAACGAAAAAGGATATAATGCGAGAGAGAAAGAGGGAGAGAGAAAGAGAAATGTTAGGAACGGCGGATGCAGATGCCACGAGCATTCTCAGGCTACCTTGGAGGATCTCAGCGCCGAGGAAACGATCCCTTGACTTTTCGTCGAGCCGGCGATTCCTTCGTGAACGAACGAACGAACGGGCGCCTCTTACTTTCGTGCCGATCGCACGGCACGGCGTTTCCATTCACGTTTCCATTCACCGGCTGTCAAGAGTTACGATGTTAACTCTTTCATCGGCGATTACATTATTAACACTCGCCGGCGGTGCCTGCATCTCGTCGTTCAGGTGCAATAAGAATTTTTCGTTTGTTTCTCTCTCGTTGGCTCTTCTTCAAATGTACATTTTTTTCCACGCGAGTTTTTGGAATAGCCCCATTGCAGCGCTCGAAATGTGAATTATCGATTGTTCGTGAAAGATGCGCGTGGTATAATATTATAATATTCTTTGTGAGGCTTTCGAGATACGTTTCACAGTTGACGCGAAATTCAATCGGGAAATATGCTCGAGTTTGCTTTAATTATAATTTTCCAACACACGCGCGCGCACATACACTCTCCCTTCCTTCCTTTCTCTCTCTCTCTCTCTCTCTCTCTCTCTCTCTCTCTCTCTGCAACCCGTCGCTCTTGTTGCTTCTTTCATCTCCGGCAAATTTTCAGCCGCTTTTTATGAATGTTAACAGGATTGGCTCATCGCTATCGCATTTCCCCGCTCATTTCCGTCCGTTTCGTGTCATTCGTTTTATTATAGTTTACTCCGCTCTCCACCAACACGGTCGGGCAACGATTATTCTCCTTCCTGAGCATCGTGCCATTTCAGGAGCGCAAATTTTTAGCTTTAATTCGATTCACCCCTCCTCTCTAATTCCGCCCATCCGCCATTACTGTAGATAATTACCCGTTCTTCGAGCGTGCCGTTGTTCACCGGGCGAGCTCGTTCGCCATTGAACGCCGGTATCCCACGATAAATAGGCAGGAGCCAGGCGTCGTCCCGTCGCGTTTCGGATTATCCTGGCCGAGAGAGACCTTTCTCTCCGTCGAGCGAACGAGCGAGCGAGCAGCGCGGACACGACGAGGAGCCGCCGATCGTGTGCACCAGCCTTCGACAGCGATTTTTACGATCGATCGTGAGGAATGCCAGCGGGATAAATCGAACGCGGTCGAGCGACGACGACGACGACGACGACGACGATGACGACGACGACAGCATGGAGACTACCTTCAGCGCGACGAACTTTTCCGCGGAAATCCGCGACGGAGAAAAGCGAAATGCGTGGCTAAAAGCGGGCCACACACTTCGTCACCCGACAATCACATCTCTCTCTCTCTTTCTTTCTCTCTCTCTTTCTCTCGCTCTCTCTCGCCTCTGTCTGTCTGTCTCTCTGTCTGTTCATCCGTCCGTCCGCAAATCGCTTAATGAACTATCGGCAAGACGAGCCGCCGACACAACGAGGCGCGCTAACGAGGATATCGTTATTCGATTTCGCGGGTTTCGCGCCGCGCCGGCGATAAGTCGACGATTTCGCTGCGTCGCGACGCAGTGTCAGGTGCGGTCCGTTCGACCGTTTATTAAATCGAAAGAGGAAATTTGTGCGTTGTTTAAAAAAAAAAAAGAAAAAATAGGATGCGGCGATTTTCGTGTCTTGAACATCTCTATCGCGGATTTAATCTCGGTCGACCTACAGCGACAGATTAGAAGATTGCAACACTCCTCTCCGATGAGTCTCGCAACTCATCTCCGCATCCAATTAGGAGAATCTATTTTTTAATAATTTTCAGGAAATATGCACTTTCCTACGGGATACAGAATCCGCTGTAACTCACCGGGCTATATTAATTGGTTGTTTGAAACTTGTCTCGTGCGAGATACTCAAATTTTTATTCAGAGTTAGATCCGAGTTTTTCAGTTGAATTATGATATATGTGACATTTATATATATATATATATATATATATATATATATATATATATATATATATATATATATATAAATGTGACTACAGTCGCGATTCAACTAGAAAACTCGTATCTGAATAATTCTGAATTTCAATCTCACTTGAGACGATTTTCAAGCAATATTAATACGGGTCGTAAAAATGTCGCAACCTCTTTACTTAACCGATTGTCTGATCGACACAATATCTTTAATGCATCAAGAGATACCATTTCGGGAATATAACAATTTCACGATAGCTAATAGTTTATAGATTTGGACACAGTGAAGTTGAGAACTTGTCAAAATTGTCAAAATTGAGAGTCATTATCTACAGATTGATACAATAACATAATTAACAATATAATTGAGTGCTTTAAGTAATAATAAATAATAATAATGCTAATAATCATCAAAATAATAATTGTCAACAGTAATAATTAATAATATAATTATTGAATGAATTCGTCAATAATGACAGTTCCAATAACGAGAGGCTCAGTTTTGACAGTTTGCTAAACTATCAACTTCATTGTGTCGAACCATTTTGTGCAACCCACTGTATGTACATTACCAAATGTGTATTTGCTCCACTCAGAAAAACCTTACATTGAACATTGCGACATCTTTACGACTGAATATTTAGAAGACTGAATTTAGAAGCTTAACAATACACGAAAAGTTTGCAGAAAAATTTCTATATACGCGTCAAATTTCTCGCTAGATATACGGTAAAACATAGCTCGCATAAGATCCATGTGAAATACGAAAAGAATAACGTGACTGAATAAATGCTTATACAGCGTTCGCGTCTACGTCATCGTTATTCTTGATATTCATCGTTCATTTTTGCATCCTTTTCATTAAAGATTTTATATTAAAAATTTTGTTTCGTTTTCGTCACATATTGAACAAAATGCTCCAATTAATTTTCGCACATATTTTCATTGCGTAAAAGCATGTGTAATTCTATACAACCAATATGACGTAAACTTTGCAGAAAAATGTCAGTATTTGATAGAAATCGGTAAAGTTTTCAGCATCCCCTGAAAGAAAAGATTCTATAGAGATAGGAAACACTATAATAATACTATAATGTGCCGCAACGTCGTCTCTTCCTCCGGTTTTCTGATTTTTTGAAAGCGAGAAGAAACGGCGATAAACGCAGGCACAGCCGTATTACACGCTCTCACACATACAAATCGTTTAATAGATTATCGGCAGCACGCAGGCAATAATGATACCGCCGCGGGTCGAGCGGATCGTGTGTATACCGGGAGTATCATTCCGTCAACAGAATTTACGCACGTAACCGTGTTTCGCGGTGCGCGCGGCCGTGTTGCTCCGCATCTGCGCGTGTCCCGCCGATGGATCGATCGCGGTGTGGCACAGAGGGAGCCGATATTTCCTACGATACCCGCGATATTGCGATCGAGATATGCCTACGTGCGTGCGTGCGCGCGCGCGCGCGCTCAGTCGCGTTAATGGATTGACGACAGGCTAATTCACTCGTGTCTCCGCGTGATTATTAGCTCGGTTTCGCCGAAACCGATCTGTCCCGGCGGCTCTAACGCCTAAAACACACACGCGCCTCGCTTTATGGCGCGGCAGATAGCGATCTTTTGTAGCTGCGCGCGCGGGATAACGGGTGTTAAGTTACTGGTAATTACGATGAATGGATTAGGTATCGAGATTCGACGGGAGGTTTCAACCCTTTAGCACTGTTCGCCGCGATGAGTAACACGCGGGCGCGCGCTACCGATAAGCCACGCCGAATCCTGTCGGAGCGCGTTCGCGCACTTGCACTTTGCAAAATGCATATATCTGCTCAACGAAATAACACGATAAGAGATCCTACTCTCTAAGATAATACGTCTGTCAATCATCGGATTTCTCGTTTCGTTCGTTGGCTTTGGAATTTCCAATGGAAATTCCAAAGCCAACGTATGTTCTCCCCCTTTTCTCTCGCAATGTATCGCGAAGAAACATTTATTCGATAAGATCGCGCGTTAGGAGAGTAGAATTGCACCTTAGGCGTCATCGATATTCATTAGCGCCGGGCATTCGTCGAGGCATACGCTTTCTCGCGGCGCATCTCTGACGAGTAATGTTTCGGCGAGGTTGAAAGAACGAGCGAGACATAATTAAAACAGTTCTAGACATTCGTTATTGCACTGTTGTCGTCGTCGTCGTCGTCGTCGTCGACGATGGCGGCGGCGGCGGGAAATCGTGCACGCACTAGAAATTCGTGCGTGCGCAGCAACGACACCAGACGAGGCGTGCGTGCCAACTGACGGTTCCATGTGCTTCTCGCTCGAGTGGAGCTCGCGGAGCGCTGGATCCGTACACACGTACGTTCGCGTATGTAATTTCGTTAAAACGCGTTTTCTTTTTTCTTCTCTCTCTCTTTCTCTTTTTTTCCATCACGAAACCGATGATCGGCGCCAACAGAAGGGGTCGCGTCCGGCGTGGGAAACGGATGCGACCTCGGGCAGCTTTCGACCGGCCGAACAATGCCGGTTACGAAAGTCCGCACGTAATCCGCATTGTCGGCGGCGGGCGAAAATTCGCGATCGCGTGAGCGCACGTCGATAACGCGCATCGAGCTGCGAGTGTCGCTGGAGAGCGTCGAGAACGCGGCTGACACTGAAAGTATTTAGGTCGACGCGCTAAGAGCGAAATTTAACGTTCGTCAGCGAACAGTCAGCGGACGAGCCGATAGCGACGGTTATCAAGACGCGTCTATGATCGCCTAATAATACGCGTTATTCGCGACATTTTCAATTTGCACGACGCCGGCGGCACGATTGGAAGTAGCACGATTGGCGCGAGGGCTCTGTCGTGTCTCTGTCAAAGAAAATAGAAAACGAAACGATTCAATTTCGAGGGATTAATTTGCACGAATAAAGTGAACGATATCGACTCGGTACTTTTCAGACCTCTCTAACGAGGACTTCATATTCCCCTTTTAATACTGAGACTTCTTACGGAAATTTAATAAATGAGGAATCTTTGGAACCAATCTTCTATTCGAACTGACATTATGCGATGCTCACGTGAAGAGCGAAATTTAGCGTTTGCTACAGCAAATGGATGATTCAACAGTTATCGAGGCGCGTCTGCGATTTAATAACTCGCGTTATTCGCGATTTTTAATTTGCACGACGCCATGTGTTTGGTTGGTGCAAGAAATTCATCGTGTTTGTTAAAGAAAGCAGAAAACGTTTCAATGTCCAAGTGAATCGATATCGACTCGCATTTTTTTCAGGCACCTAACGAGGACTTCGTATTTTCCTATTAATATTCAGACTTCTCAGGAAATGAAAGGTAAATCTTTCGTAGCAGCCTTTCAAGCGATTATCGTGCGAAAACAAGATTCAGCATTGAAGCGCGTCTACGGTTGTCTAATACAGAGCTCGGTAAGTGATGCATTTTTTGGCTATGTTTCGAGAGGTTTTGTTTGTTCCCCTTGCTCGAGCAATTTATAGGCTACTCGCGGAGCAACGAGGCAAGGGGAGTACTAACGTTTACTGACAGGGGAACAACGCGAGGCGAGGCCTTTCGAAAATCGGCCGGAAAGTGCATTGCTTGCCAGGCTCTGATCTAATAACACGAATAATTCACGGCGTTATCAAATTGCGCGACGGGACTTTGCCCATCGGAGCGCGGGGGGAATGACCGTAACCTTTGATGCGATCGCGCTCCGAATACACGAGGCGAGGAACCCGGTCTAGTAAAAAAGCCGGAGAAACTGCGGCGCAAACGCGAAAACTGCACGCGGACGGCCGCCTCCGTCGCGATTTTCTTGCTCGTCGCGGAGATAACGCGCTTCGCACGCGACAACGCGGGTCACCGGCCTCCGCCGCGAGGTGGTGCACTCGTTATTTACCGGCCAGAAATCTCCCCGTTTCGTTTGCTCGTCCGCGACGAGCGGCTGTACAATGAGAGGAGGTTGGCATTATCGCCAACGTCGGAGTGTAGCCGCGGCGAGACGACGGGCTACTATCGCGCGTTCGTCGGACATCATAGTTCGACACGTGCTCTCCGAAGCGCGTATATTCCTTCTCGACATCGCGCGCGCGTTTAAACAGAAATTTCACTTTGACATTCAGCAGCGCGTGAGACGCGCGACTGCGCGGATCGATTGCTCATGGTCGACAATTTTTAACTTGTTCTTTGCGCCCAACGCTTTCGGTATATTTTTCGGCACAGTTCCAGCGCCCTGAACAAGAGAGTAACAAATAAAAAGGATTCTGTCCGTGACAATTTTTTCGAGAAGGGCGCAGCTCGATTTTCAGCTTTCAAGTATTGCGAGTTTGATATGTACAAGTTTCACGATAAATATGAGGAGCCCAAATCCTATGTCGTTGTCTCTTAATTTGCACCCGAAGTATAATTCATATGCTTTATAAGTCAATGGTGTTAGTTTGCACTTTGGTTTTATTAAAATAAGTTTGAACATCGTGTTGGCAAAGATTTGCTAATCGCAAAGATAATCTCAATTTCGAAGGAAAATATATAAAAATCTATTGTCGTGATTTTTTTTTATTTTCGGCGCAAAATGTTGATCAATGTCGTCGACTCGCCTGACCGATTGACTCTCACGACACGGAAGAAGTAAGAAATAGCGTCCTGATTTTCGCCGAGAAAACGTTTCCATCTTCCCGATAGACGAGAGGTAGGAAACGCGACTAGGAATTTATCTCCGTAGCGAAACGGTATCACCCATCGGACGTTTTGCACGCCCTGTATCGAGTACAAGGGAGCCCTTGTGCCGAACGAACGATGGAAGAAACGTGGTTGAGAGGAGAGGAGAGACAGCGAGAGGAAAGGAGAGGAATGATCATAAACGGTGCGTTGTGCTGGTAACCCGCGTGGCCATCGAGGAAGTTAGGTCAGAAGTTAGGTCAAAAGTTTTGGCCAGAAATTTATGAGAGAATATTTCTGTCCATCGCGCAACCAAGCGATGCTAATACATTTTACGTTTTACTGATTAAGTAGAAGAGGGGGAAGCTACGGAAGTCGTCTTTTCGAGAAAGTCGCGTCCACGATTTCACTTCTGATTTGCGACAGAATCGAAGGATTCTATCTCTCTTCCTTCCTCTCCTTTTCTGTCTCTTTCTCTCTCCCCCCCCCTCTCTCTCTCTCTCTCTCGCGTAGACGAATAGAAATATAATTTGCCTGGATGTTTTTATTTCGAAATTGGAGTGGAAACGTCAAATATATCAGTTTAGCCGCTGCACTCTCTTCCGGGAGTAATACACAGTAAAATACAGAACAAGATTGCGCTCCTAACGCAATATCGAGGAAAATTGAAGAACGCGAGTTTAGCTTTGCTCGGGGATTCTATCGATAGAGGAGAGGTCGAGAAAAATGGCGATTCGCTCGCACCCGAAACAAGATAATACATTTGCACGCTAATTAACGCTCGAGATAAGAGAGAATTGCGGCGGAATTGGTTACATCGTCCGACGGTTTCGCATGTTTTTCCACGTCAGCGATAAGTATTCCTAAGCGAGACTGCCACTATTTTCTTCCTCGTATGCAGTTACACACGAATAACAATTATTGTTTCACATTGTTCGAGATAAAAACAACTTTTGTTTGCAAGTATATTTCGATTTGCAGTTTTCTTTGTCGAATTTAATCGCGCAAATATCTCATCGCCGTAGTCGCTGCAACGCAGAGAGAAGAAGTTTGGTTGTAATAAACGAATCGAGACGCGTTTTGGTTGGAGGAAACGCAATTTCTAGTTCGTAGAGCTAAATATGAGTCACAAAAGCCAGAATTTTCGTGTTCTTCAAGCCAAAACGCATTGGGACTCGTTAGAGCTTTTGTTAGAACCAAACTTCATGCTAATCAACCGAGTTTTTTCCCCGTGTGCGAATAAACGCTTCCTTTCTTACCCGACTCTTTCGCAATTCGCACGTTGTAGTTTCAGCCCGATTCAGGAAAGCGGCAATTTATCGTCCGTTATCGCAGCGTCGCGCGAAGAATTCGCAGGTGCTTGCCTCGTCTATGGAAAATTATGACCGATCGCGGCGAACGTCATCGCGGCCGCTATCGTCTCCATCGCGGCAGATTACGAGTGCGCGCGGCGATTTTTCGCGAGAGCGCGCGATTCTTTCTGCGCGCCTTTCTTCCATGCGATAGCGAGCGCGCTCAAGACAACGCAAGACAAACGTCGCCTTCCGCAAAAATAAGCCGACACACACGGCTCTCGCCGTCTCACCGACGATAAAGCGGCCCTCGCGCGCAAACTCGTTCAAGGCCGGCGTTCGAGTGTGCTTCAAATATTTTTCACGACTCGCGCATAACCCTGAGAATCGCGCACGGCTGACCGACTACGTGGAAGAACGTCTGGCCCGATAAAAACGGCGGATCTCGAGCGAGTTCGACCATCACCGCACGCGGCTCCTCTCTCGCGATTCTCACCGCGTCGTCGGACGGGTTTCGTCGGGCATGAAATCGCGAGCACGGCGGCGCAAAAGTAACGCCCGTCCGCGTTGCTCCACGCGCGAGCGCCGGGATTAAATCCCACTTGCCGATATCAAATTCGCGCCTCGCTATCTCACCTTCCTCGCGTTGTCAACGGCGATGAATCAATTCTTACTCGGAAAATCGGCACCGGGCGCAAAGAGTTTGGAAAAATGCTGGAAAAACTCCGCGAGTCTCTCGCGCAAAGAGGAAGCGGATCTCTTTAAATCAAATGAACGGCGGCGCCGAGGGAATATCGCGAGTGGTCAATTATTTTTTAAAGTACGCGCGTTAGAGCGTGTACGTGATGTACACCGTGTGATAGAGTCCGCTGGAAGACAGACTCTCGCTCGTGTCGTTTTGTCGAGCTTGAAAACAGGTTTTCTACCGCGCCTGTATGCCGCGCGTATACCGATCGGCGCCCGATCGGCGAAGTGCCGGCGATGCGCGAGCAAATTACTTCAATTATTATTAACGAAATTACTCGATCGCTCTTACAGAGGCGAGACTCGAGCGCGAAACAATCCGACGGTTAAAAAGAATAGCGGCCGGTAATAATGAACGGCGAGCGGCGTTCGACGCGGTATCGGCGATTTGCATGCGCCTCGTTTTTTCGCGCGCGCGTGTACGCGTATCGCACCTATACCAGCGAATTTTCGTGAACGCGTCGCGTTAGACATATTTTCAGATAGCGTAATTATTGCGATAAGGCTTATCTTTCTCTCTCGCTTTTGTGCACACGCGAAAGCGAACTAGTCTCCCGCGTCGCGACCAATAGCGCGGCCAGATAAAGCTTGTTTTCAACAAATTAATCTTTTTCCTTCGCGCTGCTGCTCGTGGCCGCGAAGAAAAATCCCTATCTCGACTCTCGGCGCGTCCTCGTCGATTTCAGAGCTTTTGATAACGCGCTCGCTCATTGCGACTCCGCGTCGTGAACAAACGTTGGCCTCTCGGCCGCGCTCGCGCTCCGAGACGTGATCCGAGAAAGGCGGTTTGTTCGGCAATCAGAATGACAATGCCGCGTGCAAATGTCGCGTGTGAGTCATTCAAGGTGTAAGAAATGAGAGACAGAGAGAGAGAGAGAGAGAGAGACTCGACTCTCGCAGTCGAGAGTTGTAACAGTGGAGTGCTGCACTGAAAGGTTGCGCGAAAAATTGCGCTCTTTCTAAGTGTATTCTTCTTCTGAAACGCTATACGTCTCTAACTCGTTTAGTTTCCACTATCGTTTGCAAAACCAAATGTAAAATTATGTGTTAACACGCAAGGCGCATGAGAGCTGTTAATTCCATCACCGAGGAAGTTCAGAAAATTGGATTTGGTACAGCGTATAAACGAGTTTAGGTACGACAGATCTTGAAATGAGGGAGTGTAAAGAGGCAACGTCCTATCGAAAGTCAGTGAACACTTGTTGATTGTCGGTGAAATGCTCCTTCAGTCAGAAATGTTTTTAGCGTTCTACTTTAGGAGAGTGCGATTTCGCGAGTCTTTATTCGACATGCATGCGGATATGAACATATGAATGGGCAATTAAAATGCCACGCAAATGAACGAGGTAAAGCAGATAAAGCTGCGAATGATCGATTGAGAGATATGTAGAAAGAAACGAAATTAGCGCTTTTATTTTAAAGGCGACCGCGCGTGGTGCCTATTAAATAAATACGTGCCGTTTTTTATTTATATTACTCTCCGTGCATAATAAATGACAGCTCTCGTTCCTATGAGAGAATCAACGCATTGTTTCGTTTATCCAACGGTCGCGGTTATCCCGTTTGACTTGATATTAACATCGTTCAGCGGATGCGAAGCAGCAGGGGAGAGACGATCGAGCAAATCTGCATTTAGCGCGGATCTCCTCCTCGCTCTGACGGGCTTCTCGGTAACTCTTCAGGAAGTTTATTGTCGTGCCGTATTAAACCGAGAGCGTGTTGAATTTATCATGGGTGTTCATTAAAACACGCCGCAGCATCATACCCTCCTCATTACGAGCGAACAATCAATGCGAACCACGGAGCTTCGCGAAGGAAAATGTCGGAGCGCGTGGTGGTGCACGATTGCGATTTCTCGCCGCGAGAAAAACCTCCATCGCGCGCGCGCATGTTGTGTCAGTCTCGAGTTCATATCGGAATAAATTTACCCGAGGCCAAATCCTTCCACGTGACTATCGACGTTGAGCAAATACTCCTCAAGAAGGAGAAAAGAAAGACGTCATAAATGCGCAGTGTCATTACACCAAGATCGCGGTGCTCTGTTCCACCCCTTGTAGCTGAACTTTGAACTTTCGCGGCGCGAACCCTACATATTAGCACGCGTCGTGCCGCGTGGGCCACCGGTGGTTCACGCAGAACTTTCCGTTCAGTGTGATACTTTAGCTCCGAAACGAATTAGAAAGTACTTTTCTAATTATGAGACACGTGTTATAGCTAAATGAAAATTTCATTAAAATAAAATTTAGATCGTAAAATGGCAACGTGGCCCACGCGACAAGCGTGAACGACACAAGTTACGTAAAATTAGACCGGCACGGAACGTGTTAAACCTCCGCGAAGAACGTGATGTTTAAGAGAACTCGAGCAAGAAAAGCGCTTTAATTCGGACGGTAACTGACGGCTGTCACTTGACACCGCACCTTATGAAACCAAACGTAGTTAAAGCTGCTCGATATGTGCCAAACGTGTTATCGCGTTCCGTTTCGCATTCATTTCTTCGTATCTCGAGTATCCAAGCGATTAAAGAGAGTTTTCGTGCGTTCGGGGTTTTTCCGTAAACTTGTCTACGCTGCGTGCATTCGGCAGATAGGGTTAAAGGACAGCGTTTCCAGCGTGTGCGACCTCGCGAGCAACAATGATGTCCGCCTCCACATCCGCACGCATGACGGTCTTGTAAAAGTTTTCCGGAAGGAATAAAACGCGGCCAAATGGGGAAAACGCTGCCACCGTCGGCGTCGTCGACGAGAAGCTCATTTCTCAGAATCATTCGACAACAAAAGGTCGCAAATAGCACATCCAACAAGCAGTTTTGCGAGCGTTGCTCTTCCGCTCCTTCGACGATCCCCTACGATGATCCCCTTCGACGAGTGCCTCCTCCTCCTTCTCCTCCCCCCGAGGCGGAAGTTCACGTCGTATTATTCGAAGGAATTATCGCTCGTATCGCGATGATTCTTTCTCATAAAGGCCCGCGATTGACCTCGACGTCGATTAGCATTTTGCATCGGGGGCGCGCAGCAGCAGCAGCAGAGAGAGAGAGAGAGAGAGAGAGAGAGGGAGAGAGAACGGCTTCACAATTGTTACGTACGCGCAACCCGCGCCGGTGTGTTTCCGGCGTAATCTCGCGCGCCCGTTTCCATAAATTACTTCGATTACAATATAATCCCGACGCGAAGGGGGCATTAACGGAATCGCGCCGGCGCGGTAAATGAGAAATCGCGGGCATTGCGGAATCACACGCACGCGGAAAATCGCGTAAACGCGGGTATCGTCCCGTACGTAACGTTTGCGCGCAGTTCAAGACTTTCTCATTGCGGGGTGCTTTTAATAGCGATTCTCCCTGCCGATTCCGGTCGATTCCCGGACCCTGTTCCCCCCTCTCGGCGATGCACGCGCACGCATCACCGATACTGAAGTCCGCTATCTCCGATCTGAGTCAACAGGGGGAGGACAATGACTTTATCGAGGTCTGAATTTAATAATGTTTAGAAATCCACGCAGCTGAACGAGGAGATACATTCTACTTCGAGAATATTGAATGATTTTAAAAATCATTCAATATCTTATTGTTATTTTTATTGATTTTTTTCAATAAAATTATTTTATAAATATTTCTTTCGACCGCTTAAAGCTTACAATTTTGAATGACTCTTGACAAAAGCGCGGTACTGAACAAAAAAGTGTCAAATAAAATGTGTATCATTAAAATTTATATTTTGATTAACTCTAGAACTTTAAACATCAGAGAAATTCTAAACATGTATAAATTTCATTCAGCGCATTTTTATTGGCTTATAACTTTTGCAAAAATGATCGAAATTCAATCCTTGTTTTAATCGGTGTACAAAACATTGGGGCATCTATTAATGTTTTTGCGGTAAAGTTGGCAAAAGTGATAATGAAACAACGAGACACATATTTGGAAGTACGGTAACGTTGGAAAAGTTAGCCTGGGTAAGTTTTATCAATGCTTAAGGTTTCAGGGTTAAGAAATTATTTCCAGTGGTGTCTCGACAATTGGCGTTCGCCGTTCTATTAGTTCCAGTATAGATCCGGTTCTGCGAACCGGGCTATGCACGAGCGAGGCGAATTTTCACCCATTTAGTGCCCCTTCACTCCGATCGCGTTGTTTTCGCGTCCATTCCCTTGTCTCTCTCATTTCATGATGAGCATAATTTTTTTCCTAGAACCTCGATTCGTACGAAAGCGTGACCTTAATTACCGAGCGCCCCGCTGCGAGGAACGGCCATCCCGCGATGGCTCTATTCCCCCTTGTGCTTAGTACGTGGAAAAATCCGCGCTTGTGAGAAAAGAATATTGCGCGCGAGTGCGCGTAGATGCGGTACGTAACGCGAAGAAAGCTCGCTTAGTCCGTCTAACGCGTTTAGAGCGTTTACTTTTCCTGTTCAGCCCAAAGGCTCTATGCTGATTTCGCCACGGGCTCCCCTCGAACGGGGAAGTGTGCACAGGATGCGAGCAATTTCCCGAGAAACGCGCGGCGACCAAGCGACTCTTCAATCTTGATAGAGAGGCTTAGAACAATTCCCGCAATGATATTTGAGCCCTTGGGCGGTACATCAATCATCAATGTAGGAGAAAGATTAGCCGCAGCAGCTAAAATATAGATGTAGCAGCTAAGATATCGGAACGTTTGGCTCTTTGATCCATGCAGTCTGGGTTTTGAGCTACAGGTTTTTACAACCTTTAAACTAAGACTATTTTGTATTCAATTAATCTATAGATGTGTGTGTGCGTGTGTATATATATATGATAGAATGTTTGTCTGTTTGTATATGTTCTCTATACACTCCTAATCCTTTCGACCGATTTGGACCAAATTTTGTATAGTTACTCTCTAAAATAAAATCCTGTAATAAAATAAAATTCTGCAAAAAATATACACTACTATGAAATTTAGACACCTCAAAATCAGAAGAATTTCATCCCTATGATTTCATCCCCTTGATTCTCTAGTTTCAGCTAGTAAAAAATATGCACACTACAGTAACTGCGTTACTGTAGTGTGGCTTTCCGGATTGTAAAGATTAATAATTTAACATCCATGCAAGAGAATTTCTCGAGAATGGTTAGCCCGCGACATCGATACTCAACTCCTGCATATTACAATTACGGTGAGCTCGGCGTGTGATCCGCGAGCAGTAGAATCGCGGCGAGAGGGATACGACAAGGATTCCCGATAATTTCGTCCACGACTGGCAAACACCGTCGTGAAATGCCGGAGGATTAGGAAGAGCGAAGAGGGAGCTCGCGCCGTTATTAAATCGCGGAAGATGATCTCAGTTCCGCTGAAAACAAAGACTCGCTCCTATCGCGGGGATGGGTGCGCCAGCGAGAGGAGAAAAATAGAGAGCAGCGGGAGGGTGGGAGGGAGAGGTAGGGACTGTCATGACAACGGAAGCGTGCCCAGAGCGGAGTGTCTTCAAGCGGCTAGTTCAATTTATCGGCCTTGTCCTCTTCTCCCTCGCCCGGGCGAGGAGCCGCTCTCTCCGTCCTGCTGGCGCTTTTCCCGTCCTCCTTCCTACCGCAGCGGTGGTTTCAGAGGAGCGACGGGGGTGGGCTGGTGCCCAGGAGGGTTCTGTCCATCCTTTGTATCGTCGAGCAATTACGACCTACCCCACGAATACGAGCCATATGTGAATATACGTTCGCCCTATTCCATCGTTTCTCCTCTTCTCTCTCTCTCTCCCCCTTTCCTTCTCTCTCTCTCTCTCTCTCTCTCTCTCTCTCTCTCTCTCTCTCTCTCTCT
>NW_022639542.1:820412-823252 GCF_010583005.1 Odontomachus brunneus
TCTCTCTCTCTCTCTCTCTCTCTCTCTCTCTCTCTCTCTCTCTCTCTCTCTCTTTCGCTTGCTCGCTCCCCATCCGTCTCTCTTTCTTCCTCGACATCACCAGTTACCGCGGCGCGGACGTCATTTCGTGCTCCGTGGGGTTGCAAATGCATCCGCGATGACGGCCGCGTACTCCCAGAATGACTGATGAACTGCAACGGCGTTCCTTCTGCCTTATAGGCGTGTACAGGACGTTTCAATTACGCGGCGAGCGACGGGGTCTCTTATATGCTCGGCTCTCTCTTCCTCTTCCTTCCCCTACTCCCTCTCTCTCCCTTTCTCTCTTTCTTTCTCTCTATATCGTCTTCCTCTCCGACACGCAGCATCCCCGTTTCCTTCTCGCTTCCTTCCTCATCGCACTCGCGACCGAAGAGGAGAGAAGGCGCGCAGTCGATGACACATGTAAAGGAAAGCGGAATGAGAGTGGGGTGGCGGGGGAGGGGAGAAGAAATAGAGAAAGAAGGAAGGAAGGAGAGAGAGAGAAAGAGAGAGAGAGGAATTTATTATTATGTCCCAGGGCGCGCGCTGCCCCCTCGGAACAATATGCTGTAGCCGCGAGAAATGAAAAAGTAGACGCGAGCGCGGTTGGGTAATTGGATAAAACTCATCGTGCATGCGAGAGCGGCGCGACGCGGCGCGCCGCGACGGGAAAGCCCTCGAATCCGGAAGAAACGTCCTCGTTGTCGTCGTCGTGCGCGTTTCGCAGTCGCACACGGCCGCGGGTTATTTCGCCGGGGCTAATTCTATATATTTTTTTCGCGGACGAGAGCGTTCTGCGCGATCAAGAGACGCAATTATGCGTCCGAATGTAAAGCGGAGTTATTAAGAGTCTGGGAATTCGCGCGACTCTCGCCGCGCAGAGACCTCCGCCGGCCGTTCATTTCGACGGTCCACGACCGCGAGCCGTGAATGAGAGATTTCCGCGGCTGTTTATCGAGGCGCGCGATCGAGTTTCAATTGTCACGCCAATGAGGAAGAATCGGAAGAATTCGATGAGTAGAGCGAAAGCTCTACGGTGGTAAGCACGGTGGTATCGTGCATCGAACGCTGATGGAGCCGACTGTAGGGACACTCGGGTTGAAACGGGCCGCACGAGAACACACGAGATCGCGCCGATATGCAATTACACACACTCAAGTCGAATCGCAAATTTCACAACGATGAATTCACAACGATGAATTCAGACACGGTCGAAAGAGCGGGGCGAATCGAACGTCGGAGGGGGAAAAAAAAGAGGAAGAGGAAACAAACGGGAGGAATAACCAAAATGTGTGCGCACCAAACGTGCGAATCTGCCTAAATAACCATCGAGTGCCGCGCAGTGCCGTGCTGCGATAGCGCAGATCGGAATGTTGTTTTCGAGCGTCCGCAGCTCGCGCCAAAAACGCGCTTCCAGTGAGCGCGACGCGTCGCGATCCGCGATCTGCGAAATGAACATTTGAAGCGCCATAGAAAGTCATCGACCGGATTAAAAATGCCCGTGAAATTGGACCGACTTGATTCGCGTCGGAATTTAGGGCACGCGCGCCGCAATCGGCAGCCAGCGACCTGCCAAAGCGGGTGGCGCGGTGCGCTCGCAAGAACGGGAGTGCGCTCCCCCGACAGAAATTCTGGACGAGCGGACAACTCGATATCTCGATATTCGACGAACCGTGTCCGTAACGCGCCGCCAAGTAGACCGATCAAATCCGCAGCACGCCGCTTAATCAACGTGGACACGACTTACGGGCACGGACACGTGATATCGGTTTAACGGTCGCTTTAAGGACACGCTCGTGCGAGTATATTAATTAGCGCGATGGATATGTGTGTTTCAGTAATCTCACCAATGGCATCGCCGTCACAACGTTGCCAAGCGAGATTCCAACTTTTTTCCCGTTTTCTTCTTCCTTTCCTTCGCACTGATCCACACGTTATCTTCGCGCGAAGAAAAATTGGGTTGATCGATTTCTGGAGAAGTATAAACGAAGCAGAAAGTTCCGGTTGATGTTGACCAGAAATCTTGTCAGCTTGAATTCTGATAACTTCAATCGGACCTTTTCTGGCTCGTTCATACTTTAATAGAAATTCGCTTAATCCAATCAAACGCTTTTTCGTCCATATTAAAATGTATGATATGAAGACGTCACTTGCGGCATGGGGAAAACATCGTAAAATTTGATAGCGTGGAATGCTTCGTCAATTAACAATTAAGATATTTTGCAGCGCGTTTCGAGACGCGGATCGATTGTATCCGCGCTGTTTTATGCCGCGGTGCGCATGAAAAATCGGCGAAACGGAGCCGCGTTAATGGTAAACGTTACGGGACAAGGTGCGCGATTAGCGTCGCTTGTGCAGTTATTACCCAATGGTGGCGCATTAATCTATATTTATCAGGGGAGACGTAATAATAACGGTGAACACAAATTCTCCTTTCATTTCTTCGGGGCATTGGTCGTCG
Source organism: Odontomachus brunneus (assembly GCF_010583005.1). Taxonomy (NCBI): domain Eukaryota; kingdom Metazoa; phylum Arthropoda; class Insecta; order Hymenoptera; family Formicidae; genus Odontomachus; species Odontomachus brunneus. The sequence goes on from NW_022639542.1 coordinate 822,892, forward strand.
AGCGCCGCGCCGATCGACCCTGCCGTGCCGATACGACGCGTGACTCGCTCGATCGTCGAGATCGCTTTAACCATTGCTCACTGCGCTAACAATTAAACGCGATAACGCGTTTGTCTGTAAATCAACGACACGCGATTTAATCGTAATACATTGTATCGTTATTATAAGATTACGATAAAGTCAGGTCACTCTACTTGGCTCTTTTGGCTCTTGACATTTCGAGAAATGGTGCATTGTGTGTAAACTATATATTCTTTTCAATTACGCAAACTAAACCCTCGGATATATGTGCCATAATGAGACTTTATCTCTCTCTCTCTCTCTCTCTCTCTCTCTCTCTCTCTCTCTCTCTCTCTCTCTC
>NW_022639542.1:823516-877342 GCF_010583005.1 Odontomachus brunneus
CTCTCTCTCTCTCTCTCTCTCTCTCTCTCTCTCTCTCTCTCTCTCTTGAGATATATAATCAAATAAATATAATTAAATACTCACAAGAACCCCTAATATCACTCTCTAAACTCCTTGGAGTGGAGTGTCAATAAAAACGAGCTAAAAGTTGCAGTATTTTCAGTGGAATACGATAGTGGAAACTACCACTCGAAATCGCAAAAGTGAATTTTTCACTCGAGCTTAAAGTGAATTTTGACTCCATATGAGCGAATATTTCAATCGACCAGAATGGAAATGTTCTACTTTATACGAATGAAGAATCACTCGCATTCGACCCACTCGTCGGTGGTCACTTTGCGTGTCGTGAAAGAAATTTGGAGGGTAAGAGCTGATTGCGCAAAATTACTCCTATAGCGTCTGGCCCTCATAGATCCGTATTAGTAATCATTGTTTGAAACTTGTCCCACGTGAGATACTCAGATATAAATTTAGAGTTAGATTTGAGTTTTCTACTCGAATCACCCGATACATGCAACATTACATTTGCAATCGCGATTCAGCTGAAAGATTCGTATCTAAAGACCAGTGCCCACGAAACGTGATTTAAAGTAGTTTTTCTTGCGAGGAGCCATGCATGCCGCAAAGTTCGTTCTGTAGCGAGAAATTTGACTCTCGACATGCTCAGTTGCGAACTTAGTTTTTCCAGAGAGATTCGGTGTTATTTTTCAAGCGTGTTGCTAGTATGGCTTAACTTCAAGTTCAAATCTGAATATCTCACCTGAGGCAACTTTCAAGTTTCGATTATTAATACGGCTTATAGACCTTCGGCTTATAGATTAAGTATAGTTTCTCCATTATAATGTATTTTTTACACGTCAACGTGCCATGTTTTTGATTAAAACTGCTGGATCAGTTAAGCGGGGTGTGTGATCCGACGATGAGCGTTTCCCCGTGGCCGATCCCCGGCGCGATCGCCGGTGTAAAACATCGAAACTCTGCGGCGCTCGTTGAAATTCACCGACGTGTGCGCGCGCGAACCGCACCTGCCGTCATTAAGCGTGCATGCGCGCACGGGGAAAGAAAAGAATTATTGTTACATTGGTAGAGGTAGCGCGAGAGCATTAATATACTATGGCGCAGGGGACGAGCCCGCGTGTCGACCCGACCCGACGCAACACATTCGTTCGTGTGCTCCTCCGTTCGGCCCCGTAACAACCGACGACGATAATGTGATAACTAACAGTGCGCGCGAGTTCGAGTCTTTTAGTGGAACGGTGCATTTTGGTTATTCCCCCCTTTTCAACCTGCGGCTTGCACAATATGCCGAGTGACGAAGGGACGGCGGTGTTGTCTGGCGTTGCGTTCCCTCCTCACGGGAAAACTACGCGTGTCTACCCACACGACGACGACGACGACGACGACGACGACGACGACGACGATGACGTACACACGGCGGTGTCTAAATTTACGACTGCTTTATGACTCGAATGTAAATAATGCCGCGCAAATACGCACACGCGCGTAACACGTCGTTACGAAATTGTTATTAATATATCGCGATGAGAGCAAATACTGCGGCGTGGCACGTTACGGAATATACATAATATCTCATCATACTGATGACTACACGACGAAATGTGAACTCTTTCGTCTCTATCTCTTCTCTTCGAGGCACATCGTTGATGCATTTTCGTGATGCGACGCAGCTACGTACGGCGTTATGGATGCCAGTACATTTATTAGATCGAGGGTTGTATGATTTTCAGCCTTACACATAATACTTGAGATTGAAAATTTCAAGTAATCTCAAGTAATTCTGATCATGATGATAGGGTTATAATAGCGTTAATTATAACGATCTCAATCTTATTCGTACTCTCAATATTATTTCGGCACAAAGCCGAAAATTCTTTCGATTTAAAGAACGTTCGGGCATCCATGACGTTGTGTGTACAGTCGGAGACTAAAAGGCTGTGTGTGATTTTTTATGTGAGCTTTTGAGCTTGTTTTTCTTGTTCAACGAGAGTATTCTCCCATTGGACAACAAGTTTTCCCACTGCACAAGATGGGGAATTCACAAACTCACTCCAAAAATTACGAACAACTTTTTAGTCCCCGACTGTACATCAAGGCATTTCTTGGCGATTATTGGCGGAACAGACGTCGCCTGTTATCGCCGACACTTTGCAACCTATAATCCGCTCGTGATTCGCGTATCCTAGCTGTGCCGTCGCGCGGTAGCCAAGACACGCGTGCGTGTGTGCGTGCAGCACGCACGCACGTATCTCTGCTATTGTGCCGCAGGAGATTGGCGGCGCGATCGGGATAAGGCAGAAATCTATCAAATTCTCGGCGCGACATCGGAAAACGACGCGAAACCAGTTTGGTCGGTTCGAATGACCGGGTTGGTTCGAGCGCGAACCTGAACCACCGGCGGGACTGCCCGCGGGAAGGGGCAGGCGGGGAAGGCGAGTGCAGCGACGCAAGGAAGGGGGGATCCAGATAGGCAGAAGAAGGTACTGACCTACCGCCAGGTTGATGCGAGTGTGCACATCGCTGCACGATTTATGGCGAGGCACGCACCGGCGTGTAAGCCCCGCTCCTTCTCTTTTTGATCTTCTTTTAATTACGTCGTGTTTTCTGGAGGTGCTTCTTTTCGCGGAACCCCGATCGCCTTCCCTCTCTTTCTTTCGCTCGACAATGGTTGATAACCGTGAATATTTTGGCGAATGTCCGGACAATGACGATGTGTGTGTGACCGAACTTTTCAAAGTTGATTCAATTAATATATTAAAATTAAATGGCAAATTCCTGATAAATAGTTATTAAAAACATTGCTGGGCGATTTCCCAGACGCGATCCGCAATATTCATTTTATTTATCCAATTTCGCAGTGTCGCACACGCGGACATTATAATTCGGCGGAAATTAATTGACTCACTTTTATCGAAAAAAGCAGTCTGATGCTTTGTGTAAGCGATTTGATAAGCAGTATTATAAAGAGGGAAGGGGAGGGTGTGTATCGTATATCGATAGTTGTCACAAAATGCCGATGCGACGGTTCAATATCGGCCAGCACCGTAGTACCGAAACATCAGGCGGGAAATATCGACGATTTACCAGAGTCCCGCGGTAACCATCCGTATCGAAATCGCGATCCCCCCAATTTTCCCAGCCTGCGCGATCGCGCTGAAATTCCGTTAAGCGGACAGACCGTGGACTTTGTTTCAGCGTGCGGTCGGTTCAGGGCGGTTGCGCGCGTACGCGTATCGAAACGGGTTTGAAATCATTGAGAACCCGACGGCCTGGGCCGGTCGTCGGCCGACAAAAAGTAGGAGCTCACGCACGGCTGTTCGTCGACCGTGATGAGAAGAGGAGAGCGCACGCGGATGGTAATAAAAGGGGGACGGGGAGAGGAGACGGAGACGAGACCGAGGCCCAGAGACCGGGGGACCGAGTGAGAGGCAGAATAATCCGGGCCCCCGACGTTCTCTCTCTGTCTCTCTCTCTCTTTTTCCCTCTCCGTTCCCCCTCTCCCCTTCTCTCTCTCTCTTTCATGTACGGTCACGTACGTGGAAAGTTTCGACGGCATCGGCCATTCCGTGCCGAATGCGAGAGCCGTTCTCTGCAGCGCGGGTCGCGCGAGGTGTCCCCTCGCGATCCGACTTTTCGTCCAGTGACACGGATCTCTCACGAGAGCGGAGAGATCGGACGATCGCACGGCGACCGGGAGTTTCAGAGCGTCCGCCGTCGCGCCTCTCCTGCACCTCTTATCGCGGTCGACTGCATCATCAGCGCGAATCGTTTTTATGAGGTCTCACTACTGATGCATAGCTTTTTCTTGCGGGGGTACCTTGTGCAATACGATTGGGTTAGTGTTCAAGGTGGCTCCGAAGTAAGCCGACTTTGACCGTAACTAGAGGCGCGTTGGAAACCGAATCGACGCGGGGAAATTTCGACGGCAACGATCGCGTTCGATGAGCGTGGGAGAGTTGGCAAAATCTCCAAGCGTCGCGGATCGCCAACGGAGGAGAGGATTTCGCGATTTATCTTACATTCACTTCTTGCAAGTGTGTACTCGTTATACGGCCGGTTTCGCCGCGACGAAATTGAAAGAGCAAAACACGTTCATGACTCTCGTCGCTAAAATATTTAACGTCAAACTTGACGTTTAAGTCATGCAAAAGGGGAGCGTCCCCGATGCAGCCCCGCGCGCGCGCGCGCGCGCAAGCGTTTGAGAAAACCAGAAGAAAACGAAAAGGATTCGTGAATCAATGTCGCCGCACGACGACATCCGTTCACGCCGGCACTTAGAAACCGTTCATCGCGTGCACCGATGATGGCGAGAGGGTGGGAGGAAGCGAGGGCCGAGGCGAAAGGAGGGTGAGGAGCGGCGGGGGGAGGGAGAGGGAGAAGGAGGAGGAGGAGGAGAGGCGCCCGATCAGCGGAGATGCATGCGAAAAAAGGCGAAATTACGTAAACATCTTGCGAACGGCGATTACCACACACTCGGACTAGCAGCTCCGGCGTTCACCTCTATTCGTGCCGTCTGAAAGAGGCTGCTGCTGTAGCTGTAGCTGCTGCTGTCGTTGCCGCTGCAGCTGCATCGCAGCCTCCGCGTGCATAATCGCCTAGGCGACCACGCGTCCCTCTCCCCGGTGCGGCAGTCCCACTTTTAGACAATAGGCCTGTGACACCGCGCGTTCGCTCGCTCGAAATCTCCGCTCGACGACGATAAACCCGCGGCTCGCTCTTTCGCACGCAGAGGTTCCGCTTCAAGATCGATTCAACGGAACGTTAATCGGGGTAGTCGTGAAGAACAGAAAGAGGACGAACTGTTCGTGCGTTAACACTATTCAAGCATTATTGCACTGAGAGAAAGAGATATTTTAGAAAGAATACTTATTCGTTGGACATCAATAACATATTTACTTGTACTAGTGCAAAGTTTCTTCAAATCTTAGCTTCTCATGAGAAGTAATTGTTTTTATTCTATTTGAGTAAAATAACTTAAATTCTGTAAATGTACTATTAGTGCGCACGGAGAAAATATTATAATTTTTTTTCCTAGATAAATTCAAAATTTTACAAAATTCTACAGTAATTCTACTGTAAAATTTCTACTGAATACATATTTGTTATTCTTTTAGATATTTTTCTCGCTCAATATATTTTTTCATTATTATAATATTTGCTTCAACATTGGCATTTGGCTCTTGTTTGCCTTGTGTGTGTTGTTAATTTCGTTAGTAGGAAGCTGATTTCCGCGATTGTGCAAATTCGGGGTGACGAGTCGAGCGAGTTTGCATCTCACGGGGATTACATCCTCGGGTAGACCGGCCTCTCTTTAGTTTCGGGTGCGGGGCGAAGAGGATGTGTACTTACAAATGGACCCCACAGAAGTCGAGCGTCGAGCTGAAATTGGACCGATCGTTGCGAAAGCGCCGCGTGCTGTCCGTGCACGTCGAGGCCGTGTCGCATCGCGTCGCGGCGTTTAGCATGCGATAAATATTAATGCGGCTCGCTCGCTCGCGCAAATATTTGCGATCGCCGAGCGCATTAGGACAATGATAATTATTGGTCTACTCGATCGCGATACGCGGGCCCGGCGCTGCTGCTTAGCGCACGTTACGTATCCTTCTATCAGTCGATCGTGATCGTGGTTACATTAACCTTCGCCATCTCTCCCCGGCGCATCGAACACGATGAAAGGAAATGTTCGTTTCGAAGTAGATTCATCGCCGTGGACGCGAGCGGCGCGATTGTTCAGTGAAAGTGTTCCATTAAGGAACATTGTGATCGCGCGGATTCGTGCCAAGGCTCTTTTATTCGTTGCACGCGGCCAGACAATTCCTCATATCGAAAACCCCATGTAGAATAGAATCGTATATAAATAATTTATCGATGATCAATCGAGAATATCGATCGCGAGGGAGACCAATGTGTTGGCATTGCGTGGGAGGCGGTTAATGAAATAAAACAAATAGGCGACGGACGGAGGAAATCTATGAAATAATAAATTGAGCAAAGAGACGCGCTAATAAAATTTAACGAGGGCGATTAATTGCGCCTGGTCGGGGCTGATAATGAGGTGTATTTGACGGATGAGGCGGGTATTGTCGAAAGTGGCCATTTTAACTCGCCTACTCCGTCAAAGTGCACCGATATATCCTGGCGAAGAGCGGCAGGGCCGCTTAGAAAGGGGATCCTTGTTGGCGTACCACGATTGGCCGCCTAAATCCACGGCCATGTTTAGCCGCCCGGGCCCCTCCTGTTTAGAAGGGTATGACATCACCAACTACAACGCGAAGGCCAAGCGCCACGAAGCATCGAGAGGGAAAGATAGAGAGAGGGAGGAGGATAAAGAGAGAAAGACGCGCGGCCCGTTAAATGCAAGTCGCTTTTCAGAAATCCTAGAAGGAATAACCCGAATGGACGATACCGGAGTATAATCACTTCTTGTGATTATATAAAAAAAGAATGGTTTCTAATACATAATTTTATATTTATATAATATTATGGATATATTCATAATATATTTTTGAATATGTGTGTGTTTTATAATATAAAATGTATATTTCTTTTCTGTATTTTTTTTTATAGAGAAGAGAGAATCTGGCCGCATTTAACGCATCGATTTCCATGAAAAGATACGCGACACAATTGTAAAACGACGCCTACAATCGTTACATGATTCAAAGGGATTACGTAGAATTGTTTATAATAAGCCCATAAAGAGAGCCGGTAATACGCACAAATTGCGGTTTACTAAAATCTGTGGCGCGTACGCCGAGTGCGAGTAATGGTCGGAAAACGTGAGAATACATGTAATTTTATTTCCCCCCGTATTAATATAGATTATATTATTTAACATCATAATAAGGCATAATATATTAAATTGTATTACGTTATATTTAAATATTAATTGTAATTATAAATTTTCTCTCCTGGATACGGCGAATACGTGCGAGCCATCTCGCGAAAAGTTGCGGTCGTGGATACAAATCGACCACGCGTATCGAATCTATACCCCATGAGAAAAAACGCGCACAAACACATACACGCTTGTTTGTGAAACGATTTGAGCTATTTTCTAATAAAAGTAGGGTATCAAATGGTCAAATTCTAAATTTTCTGGACAAATCATTCTAAATTTCTTTAGCCGAGATTCCAACCGAAATATTTCATAGGCGTTTTTTGTCTGCTAATTATGAATATGAAGTTAACTGTGTAAAATTATTTGTATAAACAATAAAATGTTTGAACAAAACATGTTGTAAACATGTAAAAAGTAAAACATGTAAAAAGTTGAAAAAATTATTTGTACAAATAATTTCTCGGTTTGGCCGAGTTTCGAACTATTTTTGACTAATTTAGCACAGATTTGAAATATTTCGATTGGAATCTCGGCTAAAGAAATTTAGAATGGTTTGTACCTCAGCCGATTTTGTTAAAATTTTAATTAAAATTGTCGGATTTCTCTCGGTTTGGCCGAGATTCGAACAATTTTTTATTAATTTAGCACAGATTTAAAATATTTCGATTAAAGAAATGGAATTGGAATTTCGGCTAAAGAAATTTAGAATGGTTCGTGTCTCAGCTATGCCGATTTTGTTAAAATTATTTAATTATATCTTGTATCTAATTTTATTTCTTATGTATTTTTGTTTGTTGATGATAGGAGTGAGAACATTAAAAAGCTATAAACTGCCCGTGAAACTCAAGGTGAGTCAAAATGAAAAAATATGACCTAAATATTTTTTGTACTTCTACATTTGTGCCAAATTAGAAAGAAATCGAAGTGTACCTTTTGAGTAGGTTTACTTGTTAGTAGCGCACGAATAGACTGTTGTCACAGTAAAGTCTATCTTGCTAAGAGGCATAACAAATTCCGTGAGAGACATGTCAAATATTTTGATAACACCAGTTTCCAAAATACAAATAGTACGTACGAAATGAAAGAAACATATATTCAGAATATCAATTTGTTCCCTGATTACGGAACTCTAGCAATTTTTACTATAAAATTCTTTCCGTGCGTATTGTCATTCTGACTGTTGTCATAACGGATTATGACAGCGCAGGCTAATGAGTAACGGCTCGCAATCGTGATCACTTGATGCGTTCCTAATTTCATCGAAAAAGACAGGTTTAAGCCGCTTCGCAAACGAATGTATGTACAAAAACACTAGTCCGTTGAGCGAGAAGCCGAGAAGTGTGCACGAGAGGGCGCGATGGAGAGAAAACCTCTTTCTCCATTTTTCGTACGTGACCTCGTGCTCGTCGTTTCAGGTGTTACCGAAGAAGGAACCACGTAGCACCGACGACGACGCGATTGGACGTTTAAATCTACCACGCTCGGCTGTCCAGGCCTCTCTTGTTTAGAAGAGCCTCGCGTCGCCGAACGTCCTGCGCCATAGTGTCGAGAGAGAAAAAGAGAGAGAGAGAGAGAGAGAGAGAGAGAGAGAGAGAGAGAGAGTGCAGGAGAGACGTCTCGCTTGAAATTCAATAGTGATATATTTCGAGCGCGGAAAGTTGCGCGGCGAGCGAAATATTTATATAAATTTCATCGGCACAAACGTGCGCGAGGTCGGCGTATGCGATGTAAATTCTTCAGGACGACACGGGGCGAGTCGTGTTCCCACGAAGTATCAGAGCGACGGTCGCTGATAGTTTCGCCGAGCGAGCGCGTCTCGAAAATTTTCTCGAAATTGCTAAATCGATCCCGGGCACTCTCCCGGGGAGCTTCCGCGCGCGTTCCATCATCGCCGCGTCGCGTCCGCAGCAAATTTGCCTCGCGAGCGGTAATTTTGGAGGAAGTAACGACGCGACACACGCGGCGAGCCCGAGCGAGCGAAGTATAGTGACTTCGCTGGCGCGGCGATGCAGCACCAGGCAATCTTGAATTAATTTCGCTGCACGAGTTTCTTTTTGCCGGCCGCCTCGCGGGAGTGGCGGCGAGAGCGCACCTTCGGGTCGTGTCATGCGTAGTTGGTCGAAGTCGAAGTCGCGAATTCCGATCTCACGTACGCTCGCGCGCGCGCGAAGCCTATCCATATTCACGCCTATCTCGCCTATCGGATCTCGCGCGATTAAATAGCGCTTAATTGCACGGCTAAACGCGCGCCTGCCGCGGCTATCTCATTATATCAGAATCGGAGCAAGACGTTTCGGCGCCCCGGGTAAAATCGATCCATCGTCACGAGGGAGGAAGATTCGACGGGTATCTGAGAGCTTCAGGCGCGAGTATCGTTACATCTTCCATTGAACGGCCGTCTTTGTGTGAGAGCTACGAAGAAATTATTATGTGCTATTTTGAAGTAGAATCATGATAATAGAGAGAAGACAGCCGGAAATGGAAGGAGTAGTCGTCTCACTCCTGCATCATTAATCGCATCGTGATGCAGTGCCAATGAGGAAAAAAGAATAAATTTTCCGATTAGTTAACTTTCGATTCGGAGGATCTCCTTGTGGGACGACGCAGTTTCCACGTGTCGGCGTGAAAACTGTTCGCGACGTTGAGAAAGGCACCGTTATATTATTGTACGGTTATACCGCGCTGCTGTGATGCGGGATAGCTTGCTGACGTAAAAAAGCCTACGAAGAGAGTATTGTATTTACTTGAAGCATCTTGAAATAGATATCGATCCGCATATATCCAGTTTGCGGCGAGACATTCTTTCAGCCGACCGCTAATCGACCGTCCAATCGTGCCGAGATATCGTCGAAAGTGCCCTTGCTGCGATTTTCGATAACGCAGCGACTACCGTTAATAAAATGGAAAAAGTCAAGTGGGAAGCGCATGTACGTATGTACGCAAGATATGTACGAAGGAATCGCAAACATCGAGCAAAACTCGCGGACGTTCCGGGACTAACTGCGACGCGAGTGATAGATAGAGATAGTCTTATTCAAGGAATCGCGGAATTTTTGCGGGCAAGGGGAAAGATACTATATCGATGGCAACGGACAAATGTCGCGACGAAAACGCTCCTCTTCACAACACGGCGACACGTTCCCACCCGTCCTACGATTGCTAAATCCCCCGTCTATTTTCGTAGCATTGCCGCAATAGTTGCGTTACTCGCGCCGATGTAAATTACCGATCGGCAATAATGAGCGGTGGGCAGATTTCACACACATCGCGGAGAGCAACGTGCGCGCGCGAGCGAGCGCACGAGAGCGATTATCCTAAGTGGTGACACGCCGGTAGGTAAGAAATTGTGCAGCTCACTTTCAAACGTGGTCGGGTGGCTTCAAGGTTCTTAAAACCATTGGTAATGCATTCCAATCGGCTGCTCGAAAGATAGAGAGAGGTTCAGAGAGACGGATTTAGAATTAGAATCTACAAGGACAGCGCACGCGGATACTCGGTCGCCGCGCTGAATCCAGCGAAACGACGTAAGACGAAGAAATTCCACGGCAAGTGGCGAGTATGCCTCTATTGCATTTACGGTCGATCAGCAGTCTCTCTCCCTTCTTCTCTGTCTGTCTCTTTCTCTCTCTCTCTCTCGCCCGTTCGTTCGCTCGCTCGCTCGCTCTCTCGTAAATACACGCGAACTCTTGCTTTGTAGCGTTCACCTTACCATTACGAGCACGCATCGCGATCGTATGATTCCGCTATTTTAATTGCATCCTCCTCATATATCTCGCCGGTGCGTTTGCTCCTCTTTATCCGCGTTTCGCATGACTTTCATCGATCGATGCGCTTAATCGTTCGCGCCTTGAGATTATTCATATACCCGCGACACGCGAGAAACAGACAGGAGATTTCTTCGAGATGTCGGCCGCGGAACTCGCCGCGATCGGCGACGGTAATGAACGCTTTTTTACGCGGTGTGCCAGCGAGCAACGAGATCAGCTAGTGTCGCATAGCATTAACATGATAGCTGCTGGAAACGCTCGATAATTACCGCCATGCTATCGCCACATTCCGCAACCGATCTCTTCTCACGTCGGAGATCTAGAGATTTCGGGCCCGATTATCGTTTTATTTACGTACAGCAGAACAAAGTTTAGTCGAATCGACAGGAGAATGAACGAACGCGTCTTCTGGTCAAAGGAAACAGAATTTCTAGCTCTCAGAATCGAATTTGGCTCACAAGAATCAGAAGTTTTGTTTCCTCCGAGCAAAGTGGTTCCTTCATTGTCACGTTTATTTAACCAAAATTTTTTTCCCGTGTATAAATATATGACGATAATTACATGATCCAAAATATGAATTTGGAATTCATAAGAATTCTGTTCCCTTCGAGCAGAACGAGCGTGTTGCTCATTCATTGTGTGTCACATTAGTGCAATCAACTTTTCTTTCTGCACACCGATACTCGCGTGGTAACTCGCGCGGAAACGACGGCTGAAAAAGTTTCGCGTCCAAAATTCGTCGCGCGCTGTCTTGTCATTAACGGTAGACGCGATGGAATCTCAGCCGCGTACTTATTCCGCTGTACTGTTTGCCGACGCGCTCAGAACGTTGTTCTCCGTACAATGCCGACGATCCGCGCGCAGAAACGCAGTTACTAAATGGAGTGACTCGACTCGGCAGGTGCGAGCGCGATGCACACACAGGCATATACATAGGCACACATATACACACAAGCAGCGACTCGCCGCCGGTCGCGGCGGCATTGCACGACGGCGACGCGCTCACATTTATTCGCCATTTATTCGCGACGCGATCGTATTCTAAGCGCGTTAAACGAGCTCGCATAATCCCCGCGGTGGGAAAAGGGACAGTAATAATTGCGACTCATTGTCCGCGAGAAGTATTGTTTAAAACGACGTAATAAGAGACCTTTGTCGCCGTTATTTATTACGACGCTATAACGGCGTCGCACGTTGATAGCTGCAAAGTAGAATCACCCGTAAGATAAGGGCGAATAATCCCACGGACAAACTTTCCCCCGCCGAGCGAGGCGCGAGACACACACTATGTGTTTCCGCGAGCGAGAACGCGAAAAGCGCGCGCGCGCGCCGTTAAAGCGGCAGCTGCACACAAGATTTATGTAACCGTCGTGTCCATCTCATTCGCCGTACGTTGTACAGCAATTTACGTTAACACAGTCGTGTTAATGCAACTCCCGTCTCGTTAGCCCGACGGGCTTGAGCGCCGAGTGATTCGCCACGTTTTTAATTAGTCCGTCCAACGATACCGCAACGATCGACAAGTTTACGACAGCTCGTTCCCCCTTGTAGGAGAAAAACGTACATAATGCGCGTTCCCGTGGAAATTCCTCGGGGGGGAAAAGAGAACAAGGTGGGCTGAAGAGGAACGAGACACGCAAGTCGAGCGAATCCGCGCGATTTGATCGAGGAACGATCGTCAGGTTAGCGCACGGTGCTAGAGGACGCGAGAAGGCCCGGCTGAAGGAACGATGATATTTTCAGCCGTCGCCGATTGGTCGTTTCCGACCCCGGCGATCGCCGATCGCGATTGGGCACGGCCGCAGGTAGCAAAACTTGGAGCGAGGAGAGCCTGCAACGGGAAGCGCGGCTACTGAGCGAGCGAGCGAGCGAATGAACGAGCGAGCAAAAGAGCGGCTTCTAAACCGGTCGTCGTAAAAAGCCGACCTGGCCTTCGGGGCGGCCATTTTAGAACGTTCTAACATTTGACGGTCGCGCGCAGGCCTCCGCGGGTCGCCTAATAAGCGGCCGTTAATCTATTATTCATCACGGGCGGAGGAGAGAGAGAGAGAGAGAGAGAAAGATACCTCGAGCGACATGGAAATCAAACTCGTCGCTTACATGTTAACTACGGAGTCGCTGTACGCACGCGAAATACTCGAGTCGTTTTTAACGATGAGCTTCGTGCCGATATTTTGAGCGAGATTTCGGTGAAACTCCCTCTCAAACAGGCCTTCGAATAGGATTCTTTCAATTTCTTTCTTGTAATAAGTAACACCTTTGTAAACACCTATTCTCTCAAATTAAAGCTCTATACACAGAGAAAATATTATAAACTTTTTTTTTTCATAGAAATTCCTTTAAATTTTTCTGTATTTTCAGTAATTCAGAAATAGACTCTCAGGTCATAAGGTCTGTCTTGCCTACGAACATAAAATGAATTTTACAAGAAACGTAGCAGATTTTGCTAAAAACATAGCAAGTGTTTTGGTGGTATATTTTAGTTCCTAAAATATAATAAATATAAAAATATGTGAAATTAAAGGATAGAGTGAATTACCGCAAAATATTGATCTATTCCTCGACTACAAAGCTCTATAATAATTTTTAGGATAATATTCTCTCCGTATATAAAACGCATCACACAGAACTTTTCTTAATATTACGCGTAATACGCTGTAAATTTTTTGGAGCTCACTCAAAACGAGCGAAAAGTTGTAGCGTAGTTCTCACTCGAAGTAATAATGAAAATACTGTCACTCAAAACCGCAAGTGTAAATGTTTCATTCAATTCTTGACTCCATATGAGCGAATGTTTCAGTCGATTAGAGTATGTTCTTGAAACGGTGATGTACATCAGCTTCACTCTCTAGTTTTGCGTGAAAATATTCGCTCGACGATTCAGGTGACGAATTTATTCTGTACGAGTGAAAAATCATTCCAGAAATTTACCCCATGATCAGGCTAATCTCAACCAGTTATCAAGTTTGTATAAGATGACATAATTAATAATTATATATAAAATAATTATTAATGAAACTTTAATTATTAATGAAACTTTAATTACCATGCTGTGCTATATAATTTATCAGGACTAGATAATATATCATCTCTTAACAATCATATAACTGACTGGGATCGAGTCAGTCAACTGACCAGGACTATGAGGTAAATTTCTAGTCGCGAGCAGTGGTTACTCCACTCTTCGCTTACTCGAGATTTCTCTCCGAGAAATTCAAAGAATAAAATAGTCTAAACACGATGAAGAATGAACGCTACTCTCTTTTATCCTTCCTCTCTAGTGAAAAATGCGAGTGAATAACTCAAAAGCCTTCTCGAAGGTCCGTTTTGAGGATTCAATGAGACAGCGTGTGAGTTCTTAATGACGACGACCTCATGCGAGCTCGGAGTCACGGTCTGTTTCGCGAGATTTTATCGTTAGGCGTGTGAAACGGATAATCTCGATTTCTCGATAAGACGTTCTATTAAAGCGGATAGAGACAGCGGAAAGAAACGGAATCGCCCGGTGGTCGAAGCAATCGATACAACGGGCGGTTTGGGCGCGCCTCTTCCGGGTCGTGCGTTCACCTCCAAGGACCGCACGAAGACGCGGTCTTGGCAGTCTGACAGTCCGAGTATTCGGAGGTGGAGGTCGGCATTCAGGTGTACTTACCGCGGGCTTAATGACTTCGGCGAATAGCCTCGCCCGCGACGTTGCCTCAGCTAAATGAAGGGAACGGCTCTCAGCGGCGTAGACGACCATACGGTTTCCCGGTTGCGCCGCTTACCCGACGGTAAAACACCCCGCGCGCGGCTAAACCCACCATCATCTCATCCCGAAGCGGCTGGCATTCCTGACCCTTGACCCTGCCGTACATCGGCTCGCGCCACCGCGCTCGTATTTGTCTTCCGCCACCTTTTTTTCCTCTCTGTCGCGTATCGCGCGTTGTTCACATTGTTTACGGGCGCTTATGCGCTTTCAAGTTAAGACATCATCCTTCGACGTCTAACACTATAAATATCCTCACATCCTCCGCCTGCAGACGAGGATCAATCTCAACGGCGGAAGAGGCGACGCGACTCGACTGTTAAATGGATGATGTATTAATTTCGAGCGTGACGCACGAGTGTGCTTCGCGTGTATCGCGGCGATTAATTACAAAATCATTATAGGAGAAATATGCAATGGGCTTCGACGATAAAATGCAGATCACTAGGCAAACATATAAAAGATAAAAAAATTCTCTGACATAATTATCCGTCAATTAGACGTGCGCAACGAGATGGAGGTTTCGCGTCACGCCGATTACCAACTAATACGTTCATCTTTCAGGTTCTCAATTGGTCGTCGCGGGACTTCCGACCGGTCGGGTTTGCGTCAAGACCTTGCGGGGGAGAGAGGGAGAGAGAGAGAGAGAGAGAGAGAGAGAGAGAGAGAGAGAGAAGGACAGAGAGAGAGAGAGGGTCTCCGGACGATGATCGAGTTTTGAAATGCGAGCGGACGCGCGGAGGGACGCGGTGAGTACCTACGGATTCGTAAGTGAGAGCAGCGTCATTCTCCCTAATGGACGTCCGCGAGTGATCGTTTCGTCACTCTCGTGCGATTTGCAATATAGCGACGATAATAATGCGCATTGGAACCGGTTTCGTTTTCGATTACGCGCGTCGCCGCGGCGAAAGAATTCATATTGCCGGTGACTGCGTATCGTGCCGGGCGCACGACGTCGAAAACAATCGTAAATAAGAAGGCGCGCCATCGCGACTTTCGACTTTCGACCTTCGATCCGAGGCGGGGATCTTAAATGCAGGAAGGACAGGAATGGGTATAAAATCATGCGACATGAAATCAGAATATCTATCAGCCGCAAAATTATTAATTGACTTCCTTTAGACTATTGTATTTTCGGCGACATATATAAGTTGGCGGAGCAGTTTCTCCAGCTTTATGGAAATGAGATTAGAACTTTGCTCTTTGAAATATATATTTCGATTCTACGTACAAACGAAATTATCCAAATTATTTTCGAGGATTATCACGAATATAATTTGAAATCGATGTTCGCCGTTACATAAATTAAATTAAAATATCGCGAATTTTATTCTCCCCCAAATCGTAATACCCGACTTTGTCGTAAGAGCGGCGGATCTATTTATCACCTTCGGCCTTCTCACGCGTTTCGATGTCCTCTCGCGTCGTCGATCGAAACGCCGCGACGAGAAGGAGGTGGAGGGGGAGGAGAGGACGTGCGGTAGATTCAAGATCGCCGGTCGTCGATCTTGAAAAAGCAACGGCGGGTGGAGGCGACCGGGCTTAGGGCCTGGTTTTTATCGGCGCGACCGGTCCGTGCGCTTTTCGCGGAATCGCGATAAACGGCGCCGCCTGAAATATCTGATTTAATTGCGATCCGAGGGATCGCGACAAGGAGACAAAGATCGGCGGCGCGGCGCGCCACGTTGCGCTGCCGATCTCGTACTTAATTGCCCCGGCTTGTACACTTCTCCGGCGATTCCTCCTTACTTCGCCGCGTCTCCGCTGCCACTTCTGCGACGGCTAGGGAGAGCCATGAAAACGCGACCATTCACGGCCGCCGGTGCGAAACGCGCTTATAAACGGCACGTTGCTCCCTCGTGCCGGTTGCGTAAATACTTGCGCTCCTTTTGTGCTCCGGGATTCAATGCCCGCCGCGTTCGCGCTCGCGTATTTGCATATTTTACAATGTACAGCGAAGAGAATGAAACGCGGTCGCGCGAGGAGGTAACCGAAATTGAAATGATGACCACCGGTGACCGCGCGATTCGTCGTGATCTGAATGAAAGAAGCCGAAGATCCACATCGACGCGACCTGTCGATGTGAATACGGGGCGAGATTCGCGTTACATTCACTGAGTTATTTAATACAATTAATCGCTCCGCAATCGAGTTTAGCGTGGTATTTTTGAGTCATCCGTCGCCCGAGTTCCTGATGCGCAAGGTGAGTACCGTCGATTTTGCGAGGCGATACCACCACGCGACTGTACGTTAATATCCGATGAAGCGGAATCTATTATTGCGGAATTCAGTTCGCGCTGATTAGCCTAACGCTATTTTCGATTTACCCGTTCTTAATTGCAGTTTTAGAGCACATTCGCGCGACCGAATCGGCCCGATTACTGTTAATTGCTTGGGGATCATCATCTTGACGACACTGGGAAAGAGATTTTGATTCTACATTATCGCTGCAGATTCAAACTTGAAGGATCAACGTGATATATAATCTCGATATAATCCCGAGAAATATGTACGTTGTACAGGCTATAAATAATTACTACCCATCTCTCCCCGCGTTGAATCTTGAGAAAGACTCATTTCAGAATTATTTAATATTCGTTCATCTCTCCCGATAATTTATCCTGCATTTGATCCTTTCTTTATTTCAACAAGCAACGCGCGCGTACACTGAGAAAGGAAAGCAGTTGAAGTGATAATAACACGGCCGTCATTCGCCCCTTTAAAGAAATATCGTATTTATTTAAACAAGTTACGCGCGCGCGCGTGTTGGCGCAACAATAAATTGCGTTGATACGGTTACTCACCAAATCACAATCATTGGATCAATTTATAACTCATTACAATAATTATATAATTTGTTCAATCTCTACTAAACGTTTGTGTGTTTTAACGAATTTTGTTCGTTCAAGCAAAGTGTCTCATCAACTCAACCACTTTTTTTCTCAGTGTATTACTTACATAATTTAATTGTAGATAGAATATGTACATATAAAATAATTAATAAGTAAATATAAAATAATTAATGTGAGCGAATAATAAAGCTAATAGGCAGAAATAAAAGAACACTTCTTTTATTCCTGAATAGGCAGAAATAAGAGAACATTTCTTTTATTCCTGATTTTTGTTATTATTTCTCGGTCAGCGTTGGAAGTTCCAACAGGATTTTCAGATTCAAGAGAGTTCGAAAGGGAGAACTTGTAATGGGAGAAAATATATTGCGAATAAATATGCAAAGGCTGCTATTCATACTTGTAAATTACTCATCATCTTTGATTGCGAGCATAATTAATTCGTACGTCGTTATTTGGCTATTGGAAATATACGATGTATCGTTACCTGCGTGACGGAGTCCCGCTGAATCCTCGTCTTGGCTTCCTGCTTCTGGCTGCTCCGTCCTGGCGTTGACACTAACACTCGCGCGGCTATGACGCGATTCGATCAAAGAAACGCGCGTTAATTAACGCGAGA
This sequence comes from Odontomachus brunneus, assembly GCF_010583005.1. Lineage (NCBI taxonomy): Eukaryota > Metazoa > Arthropoda > Insecta > Hymenoptera > Formicidae > Odontomachus > Odontomachus brunneus. The sequence goes on from NW_022639542.1 coordinate 841,359, forward strand.
TGCCGACGAGAGTCCGGACTGAATATTTCAAGAGCCGACGAAATATTTCAATCACACCCGACGGGAGTGTAGCCAACATACACAGATACACGTGCGTGTCGTCCGCCGGCTCGTGACGCAATGTACATAACAGTACGGAAAAACATGTGACACACGGGAGTACCGAAACAATGTACAAAAAGGGCTACGTCATCACGCACAGTTGAGCGACACAGTGCCTCCCCTCCCCCCTCGCCGCCTGGGCCGCGCGCGCGTCGGAAGAGATCAACACTTCCAAAACATTCCATACCTTCGAGAAAGTTAGACTGATTCGCGCGCGTCGCATACCTCTCCACGTGTTTCCATGATATTTCGGGACGCCGAACGACGCGGACACTGCGTGTTACGTGGATCGGCGCGTTAATCATATCAATTACATTATTTTTGTCGGACAGTCGGTTTCGTCGTCTCGTGAGATACGTGATCAGACTGCCGTCGGTATCTCGCGTTATTTAACACGTACCTCTTTAATCGAATTGTATTTACGCGAGTGTCAGTGTTAGTGATACGAGGGTGTGGATCGCCACGACGGAGCAGCCGGGACTCAGGATGCTGAATCGCGAAGCCGGCACGAAGGGCGTCAGAGATGCGGGCTGCAGCGTATTCAGGTGTGTGTGATCATTTATTATGCGGGGAGTTTGCGATTTTAATTGACGCTTAGCGAATTCGCCGAGGATGAGAAAATACTCGAGATAAAATTTAGGTCGGCACTCGTATAGCTGCGTCATTTGACAAATTATAGCGTGATAATTATAGTTTTATATGCCTCGGATTATTAGCGTCAATGTGTGTCTATTGCATACGACAAGAAATATTCATTCAAACAGCTGAAAAACACGACCTCTGAATACAAATCGGTAATTAATTACACTTTCAATCGATAATAACAAATAATTATGAATACCGGCCTTAAAATCCGGTATAAATTTCGCAAGTGCTGATTTTTACATCTAACAATGCTTCTTGCGCCGCGAGTTCTCTCTTGTTAACATTCTCTTATTTGTCAACGTTCTCTCTTCACGTGTTTTTAGCTTTGTTTTTGTCTCTATTTTTACAGCTTCTTATCAACTGTTTCAAAAGCTTCTATAATTCTATATTTTTAAATTTTGACGAGAAAATGAAGAAGAATGATAAAGAAAATGCGCTCTTATTTTACTCATTATTTGTAGGTTCTGCATTGGTCCTGCAAGTTCGACGGAACTCGCAGGGTTAATGTAGAACGAAGATTTCGTCTCGGGTACGAGTACGGCATTATTCGATAGCTCGTTGAAGCAGTGCGTCAAAGGGATGAGGGGAAAAGCGATTTCACCCGTTGCCTCTCTCTCCCCCCACCACGCAGCCCCGCCTGGGTGTAAAACAATCCTGGCGAAAAGGAATCGTCGGGTGGCGGGGGCGTGCGCGAATCGCGCTGCATCGCTACAAGGATCCATAATAAACGGACGTGATCTCCCACTTCGCGGATTCTCGGGGGAGAGGAGGAATCCGCGCAGGACGTCGTTGTCGGCGAAGCGAGCGAGCGAGCCCGTTAAAATTTCACGACTAGCTCGCGCGCTCGAGTCGGTCGTAAAAAAAAATTGAATCCATCGATCCGGCCGCCGCCACTACCGCTGCCGCTGCCTCCTCCTACACCCCTCCACCTCCACGTCCTCTTCCGCCTCTCGTCGCTCTTCTTCTTCTTCTCCTTTCTCTTGGCCGTCGCGCTTTTCCCCGTTACGACTCACGCTCGTTCGGCACTTCGCGGGAAAACGGTAACGTCCGCGGATGCGCCCTGCGTCGCGTCGTCGTCGTGCCTCGATGGGCCCTTACGAGGTCGTGCGACGCTCGGGAAAAACGGCGAATTTAATAAAAAGCGCCGCGAGCTTTTACGCGAGCGCGGCCGGAGCGCCGTTGTAACGCCGTTGGCGTGCGCCCCTCGCTATCCAATAAATTTGCATGTATACGCGACGGCAAAGTCGCTATAAAATTAGCGTCGTCGGCGATGGCACGAGCCGTCCACTCCACCCGCGGCATTATTATTCAGAGATGGACCGGCGAAACGCACGGTAGAGCGTTGTTGAAAACCGCGGATCGGCCAACAATTTTTCGCGATACGCCTCCTGGCCTCTGCACGCAATGCTCTCGATTAAGTTTTTGTTTCCCGTCGTGGCTGTTAGCTATTAATCCGCGAATAGACGCGACGCAAGGTAGAAGGGAGGTGCGTTTGAAACCCGTAAAAAGTGCTAAACGGTATCCAGATTAGATTACACACGTCAAGGCTAGGCGGGATGAGAGATCGAGGTAACGAGAATAAAGCGAGTCTCGCGTGAGACGTCGATACAAAGAGCGGAAATTTCAAACGGATGTAGAAACGGGACGACATTCGGCGGTCGTTCATTATCAGAATCAGGATAATGAAAAAGGGTACCGCTATTCTTAGAGTAGAAAAGGATACCGCAGAATCGTCGTGTTTCCCGACTAGAAATTTTTTCTTGTGTTCCCGATCAGGTTGATGCCAATTTCCTGATTTATATAAGATAATTGTATCCGATCCTGTTGAGTCATGTAACATAAAAAGACTAGGACCTTATTAATAATGTACTGAGAGAAAAGATATCTGAAAGATAAAAAATATTTATTCGGTGGGTGTTAATAACATATTTACTTAAATCTGAACTATTTTATTTAAAAAGAATTATTTTTGTGAAAAGCTCAGATTGTAAGAAGATGTATATTTTCCTATACGAAAAGCATTTTATATTAGTACTTATTGAAACTACACCCAGTGTTGCCAGGTTATCACAAAGTGTCAAGAAAATGAAATCAATGAAAGGGAGTGGAAGGTCCTCAGATTTCTTGTAGCTTATATTTTCCTCGGAATTCTAGAGAGTAACTCTATGCAAAATTTGGTCCAGGCAAAGAGTTTAGAAGTCTATGGAAAATATAAACTGAGAAAAAAATATTTGAAAATTTATTTGTAGGACAAAAGTCTGCTTAACAGAAGTAAATTCTACTCCACAGAAATAAACTTTATATTTCGCAAATAAATGTTCGAATATTCTTTCTCAGTAGATATATATCTACTGAGAAATATTATCTGAGAAATGTTATCTCATATAGATAAGTAGATGTGCTATTAGTGCCTACCGAATAAATACTCTTTATTTCTTAAATATTTGTCTCCTAACGTAAGAATAATTAATAATTAGGACGATAACACACAGCCCAATAACATCAGTTCGTACACAAACTAGACGACTGATTGGGAATAACCTGATTAGGACCACGGGGTCAATTTCTAATAGGCTTGCCGCGTTGAAACAGTCGTGCTCAAAGTGCAACGAGATTCCAGACCGCGCTGCTTCGCGTTTCATTCAGGAACTGAATCGCGCGTGAGTTCATTGTGGATTCGTGCAATAAAACTCCGTGTGTTCCTACCTCCTCTCGGCGACAGGAAGCGCGACGGTGGACCGAGACAAAGAGCGGAGGTTCAGCGGTGCACGCGGGAACCGCCGGCGCGCGTTACCTGGCACTGTGCGAGCAGCGGTCGCTGGTACACACGGCCAGGTACACGAGCAGCGAGTCAGTCAGTCGCAGTATTTGGGACAAGGTCAGAAGGTTCCGCGCGCGAGTGCGCCGAGACACTGAGAGTCGCTCGCACGGAGCGCGCAGAGAGCCGCGGTGCAATTCTGCTGTTTGTTGCTGCTGCTGCTGCTGCTGCTGCTGCTGTTGCCGCTGCACTTTCACTTCGCCGCGTCCGTCCGTTCGTTCGTTCGTTCGTCCGTCCGTCCGTTCTGCCCGCGTGCATTCGCAAATTGTAACCGCTACGTCGACGGCGCTTCTCCCGCTCGCGAATTGGCGAGCCAGGAGGCCGCGCGTTCTCCTCTTGCGAATCACGATTTCGCGATTGCCCGTACGCCTTATGTACAACTATATATGCAAATTTGAAGACGACCGACGAGAAACGCCGGTGCAATTTCGTGCCTCGGTGTCTCTCTCTTTCTCCTCTCTCTTCTCTCTCTATTTCTCCGGAGTCGCGACGCCGCGGGTGGATTTCGAAATTAGACACCCCTCGGCCATACGATCGCACTTTCTGTGTAGGTACGCGCATGTAAATTCAGCTCGTCGTGCACTCAGAGAAAAACACGATGATGGCAACTACATCGGTGCCAATTATGCGAGTTTTGTATGTATGCGGAAAAAAATTTCAGTTTGGGTAACTGAGCAAGAGCCAGACGAAAAACTTGCTGACGGAAAATAATATCTCTGTTAGTGTGACCGAAAAAATGTCCGTCCGAATATTCAGCTGCATCAAAACTCGGCTGAGATAACCAAGAGTAATTGGCTGAGCGGAGATCTCCTGCAGGAATCTTTCTATCCTCACAATCGAGTTTTTCATCTGACCTCCAAGTGACAGAAAATTTAGTTATACTGACTTTTTCCCGTGTAGAGAATTGTAATGTATATAGTTTAATGAACTATTTTGTAGTTGTGTTAATATATTAAAGTTTCAATTGCAATGACTGCAGAATCGTTTAGCAAACTGTATACATTACAATTCTACGCATAAAACTCGTATAGCTGTCACTTATAGTCACTATAGTCGCCCTGACTACGTCTTTTTCTCTAAGTGTGAGTTGAAGCGGTACACGTGCATTGAAAACGTAAAAGTCAGTTGTGCCTTGAGGGATCGATTAAGCATTTTCGCACTCGTGTGTGCTTTGACGGGTTACGGACTATCGCCTCGATTGAGAGAGAAATGTTGGGATCGCGGCATTCAGGCGTTTTATTTATTGTTTTTGCTGTGCGTACCGTCGCGAATTTTGGCAAGCTCGCTATCGTCGAGGCGCATAAAAGGGAAGGAAGATCAGGAGCGAGTGCGGCCTGGCCTAAATCTCTCTCGTGCGTTTTTATCCGGCGCGAGCTTGGTACGCGCAATTTGTAAACCGGGTCACTCGAAATGTTATTTGTAAATGACATTTTAACGCGAGTCGCGGAGTACGTATTCGCATGTAAATCACATGCGATACACCTTAAAAGTCGGACAATGCTGCTTAAACGAGGCGCCGTTGACGTATATTGTTGGAACACGACGCGCGAGTGCATAATACTAACCGCCGTCAGGGTGCCGATCTGCTTAGCTCCTCGCTGCGTTTTGTGGCACGCGTGATGTCATTAATACACGTTACGTCATCAATACAACTCATAATACAATCGAACTCCGAACGCTCTGAAATATTGGCGCGCGTCAAGCGACGTGGTATCGTGCTAAAGTAGAGCAGAATTCCAACGTGTTTCCATTTCGAAATGTATACACGTGGAAATACATATTATAGTTTCTTTTTCTTTCATAAACGCTTTTCAATTTTACTATGTTTCTAGTAAAAATAGACTACACTGTGATGAAAAGAGTATTTAAAAGATAAAAAAATAGTTATTCGATAATTATAAATAAGATTTACTTAAATCTAAATTCTTTTATTTAAACAGGATAATTGCTTTCGTGATAAGCTGTAATAGCTATAAACTATTTAAAGAAAATGTATATTTTTTACATAAAACATTTTATATTGGTATAATATGTTATTAGTACCGAGTAAGTATCCTCTGTTCTCTAGATTTTTTCTCTTAGTAGGTCATTAAGGTCTATCTTGCCAAAAGAGGAACATAATAAATTTCATTAGAAACATATCAAATTTTTTTAATAGCGCACACTTTAATTCATGAAATATAAATAACACTATGAAACGAAGGGATATTCAATTATTGCAAAAAATGTCGACTAATTTCTCGGTTACAAAGTTCTATAGCCATTTTTTTATTATAAAATTCTCTTCATGTAATCGATAACATGTGTCAATTTTCCCCTCGCGTCCTCCTCTCGTAAAAATTCACCTGAATCAAATGCGCAACTTCCAAAAATAATACTTCACATCGAGAGAATTCTAAATACAAGATCCGAGAAGTTCACAAAAAAATAATGCAAAAATCACGAAGCTAATATTGCACTTAATACTTGTTAACACCGTGGATGTGTATCCACTCCGATCTGCACAAATATCTTGACAAGCACGGGAGGAGTCCACGAATATCTCGCTGACAAAATTCGCCATTCTCAGCCAGCGGGTTCCGCGACGTGGCAAACGACATCTTTACGTCGACTATAGCGATTCGATCGATGCTCCAAATGACCGGTTTCATGATGAATCTTTTACGATCGCTCGTCACCGTCTCGCGACACCAAATGCACGACGAGCGATCCCGCCCCGGTTCGTTTGTCACGCTTTTCTCGGATGCGACAATTAAAACTTCCGCGCGCGTTAATTTCACAACGCGTGTTGCGAATCGTGTGCAAAACCACCGAGAGTATCGCGTCGGTCGGTGTGAGCAACTTTTATGGCCTCCATTTTATATTTCACTTGATAATTCGGCTGATCAGGTGTAGCACAGAGCGACACGTTGTATGGAAAAGCACACGAAGGAGATCTTAAAGAGAAGCGTTCAGTCAGCACACACACTGACATTATGTAGATCACTCTTAGAAAATAGAGCGAGGCTTGAAATTCTCAACCGCGTCGTCGTCGAATTACTCACGAACTTAAAGTCGTTCTATCTCTAAGAGACTGTGGATTAAACGAAAGCACAACCGACGTTTTTCACGCAAGCTCGACGCAAAAGTGAAGTGTTCATATAGATACCTTGAAGTTCGTCCACGCGATACACACACGGAGAGAAAAATGATTGGTATTTGCAGCTATAATTGCACAGAGAAATAATTACTATAAATTACGGCTAAGAGAGAACCATTATTTAAATTAAATTCTACTATAACGTTAATGATAATAACCTTATATACATGTCACTACTACCATTTCCCTACAGAAAGCACGGTCAAGGCTAGAAATAATTTTAGTTGAATCAACCATTATTTTCTCTCAGTGTAAATGTTCCTTGTACGTGGCACTCCCACTTGTTCCGTCGCGAAAACGACGCGTGCGTTGAAATTTCGAAGGTGACAAGTGAAGTGTATCAAAAAAGTCAACGTCATCGTCTGGAATATTTTTCCTACGCAATTTCGGAGTGGAACACTTATCTGCAATTACACACATTTGCCAGTTTTTATAATGGGAAGTTGCGCAAATGTTCAAGGCTCAATGAAGAATACATTCCGGACGATATCGCGTTAGACACGGGGCAGTCGGTGCATCCGAAAGCACCACACATTCGGTGTTGCGTTTGAACGGCGTTTGAACGGAAACAAACGCGCGCACGCACCAATGGAGCAGGTATATTTTTGCGCGCGATGACGTCGTCAAATTGCTCCATCGTTTTCGCAACGTAACGGCACGTCACGTTACTGCCGCGTATCGTTTTCATTTCTTACGATCTCACGGAGATTTTACGCGGCTCGCGCGGAAGAATATAGTTGCGCGCGCGCGAATCATGCGAGCGCGCTGCCTGTCATTAATTGCAACATTGAGAACGGGTTCCGCGCGATTAATGTATGCGCGTTGTAACGAGGCGGACGAGCGCGCGCTCGACGAGGCGATACGAAGGTGAACATTACACGAGAATTATTAAGAAATCATCGCGCGTCCATTCGGTGAAACCATTCTTTAAACACGAGATCGCAGAGACGTTTTCTTTCAAAATTTAATTCGAGACGGTCGGGCACACGGAAGGCACACGGACAGAATTTTTTAAATTACTATGGAATTCTGTGGACAGTAGCCTGACAATCTGCAGTAATTGACTATCTTTTTATTCCATACGCGATACTTATATTTATCTTATAAATTGAAATGAGTTTTTAAAAAAAATTAATTTTCAGTATTTCTAACGAAACTTACTACGTTTCTAACGAAACTTACTACGTTCCTCATCAACCTTTCGCTGAGAGAGAATTATTTAGGAAGTACAAAATATTTTTTCGGTGAGTAATGACGTATACTTTTATTATAACTAATTGTATTGACGTATTTTGGCTTCAATCTAAACTCTTGTATTTAAGTGGAATGAACAATCGCTTTCCTGAAAAGTTAAGATGTCAAGGAAATGTTGAATATTTCCTTATTTGAAAAATATTTTATATCAGTGTAAGTAAATATGTGATTAGTACTTTCTGCGTATAAGTATCTTTATTTCACATTTTTTTCTCAGTGTACTGATTGTTTCTACGCTACTGGAGACGTAGTAAAATTAAAACGAATTTATGAAAAAAAAAAAAATAATATTCTCTCTGTGTACATCTCGATTTCGAGCGGCTTGCTACACTTCTGCTCGCTCCCCTACCTATTCGAAGAATCTTAGACAATTGACTGATTGTACCGTTCACGGAGACAAGTAAATGAACTCTGTGAAATTGCGTGAAATTGCGACGGCATTTCGTACAACGTACACGCGACTTTTGACACATATTGAAACGATGGACCGATCTCCTTTTTTTTTTAACAGGTGCGCAACGCTCGCCGCGCGCGCGGATTTAACGCGAGAGTCAAAGAACACGAGGAGACGCGGTCGCGCGAAGACGCGGGCGCAAAAATGTGGGACGCTCGGGGCCGGGGGTTGGGCGGGGGTGGACAGAAGACGCTCAGTTGCTGTCCGACTGCGGCCGGCACAATGGCCATTGAAAACAGAAAATAAGCGCCATTGTTCGGCGCTTTTCAGAATCGATATTTGCGAGTACAACATCGACGCGCGTCGCGGGTACGCGGCGGCGTGATTTGAAGCGCAGATTAAAAATAAAGGGGACACACGTCGGCGCGGGCCTCGGTCGATCTAACCGCGCGCGCACGTGAACATCGACGCTGTTTCATGACAAAGATAGGCCACGTGACGGTGCACTCGACGGGGAACAAAGGCAACGAACGCACTGTGTACCGCTTTTGTCTCTCTCTCTCTCTCTCTCTCTCTCTCTCCCCTCCCCTTCTCCCTCTTCCTATCTCTCTCTCTCTCTTTTTTTCACCGGTAATTGGTAGCGTTGCGTGTCTTTACGTCGGCTGAGCAGCCCGCAAAAGTGTCGCTGATAACGATTGTTAAATATGCGAATGCGAGAACAATGAGCGATTGAGCGGTGAGGTTCGTTTCTTTTTCAAGACGGCGTGTTATACGCGCAGATGCCCACGCACGCGCGACGTTCTTTCTGCATTTCGTTCGGATGGAGAGACGAGTTCCTTAGCGTTTTTGTCGCGTAAATTTTAATTTTATACACATCGAGTCTCGCGACGATTCCCATCGGGGAAATGAACACACGAAATTTGGCTACTGGACGTTTCACCTCGCCTCGCTAAAAACGGCAGTCGTCCAACCGACACTGGCATTTTCCACTTTCCCTGCATAAAAGGCTAGAAAGTTATTTCGTAGAAAGTAGACATCTCATCTTAATCGGGCCTTTTTTTCAATACCTTGAAAGACAATATTGCGGCATAAATTAACATTAGCCAGATCGTAAATCAATCCTGTTGGATACATTAGAAGTAAAATCCGTGAAAGTCGCGGAGGCGAATTTCGAAAAACGCGCCTGATGATTTTCACCTTGCGTCAGAAGTGCGCGGTCTCTTTCAATCGCCGAGGTAAGGATACATTGCCCACCGACGACGAGGGAGCACTGAAGCGGCCCCCTCAAGTGGTTTCTTCAGCACGGGACGATTAAAATGATGCATCTTTCACGGTAATATGTCACATGCGCCTGTCTTCGTCGCGGGAGCATATTTATGCTGGTGTATGTACTTGAGCCACCTTTGTGCGAGCCCGACGCCGGCGGTACAGTTCGAGATGTAGCCAGTCTGTGTATTTTCCAATGCTGGAGCCCAGCCACGTGGACGAGAAACAATCGTCGCTGTCAATCGCCCCGCCGCGTTTAACCGGCGACGGCAAGCACTTGACGTCCATTACGTCACACAGGCACGTTTTCCACTTTAATTGACCCAAGGTCGAGCGACGCGTTCCCGTCGACAGGCACGATTGGTTTTGGCCAGGCGTTTCGGAAAATTCGCCCAGCTGCTTTATCGCGAGTTTCTAGCCGCGAACTGATCTAACTTACTACTCGAAAACGGAGGGATTTTTGGGCTTTAACAAAGATATCTCATGTCGCGGAATTCTTCCCACGAGGAAAACAATTTCTGTTCGTGAAACCGAATCAGGTGGAAACCTGCTCTTGACCAGAAATAATATGCAACCGAGTTTTCGTCTAGTCTCCACAGAAAATTCAGTTACACTAAAACAGAATTATTTTCTCCGTGCTATCCGCACCTCAAAAGAAGAAAATATTACAAAAATAAAATAACATTTAATCAGTGTAGGTGCTAATAACATTTTTACTCAATTATAAATTCTCTCGTAGAGGAAACGATTGCTTTTATGAAAAACAATGATTTCGTGAAAATATATTTCCTCATTTGAAGTGTTTCCTCATGTAAAATTATGTGCATTAGCAAAAATAAATGTGTTATTAATATCCACTTCGCATAAACATTATTCTTGAGATATTTGTTCTGTCAGTGCATACCTTTTACTTTTTATTTCATTGAGGAACTGAAGTGTTCTCCAATTGCTAATTCGAGTGCCCGTCAAACGGATCGCCGAATTCGCGGCTCTCCGTCGTTTTATCGACGGCGAGTCGATTTAATACGGAAGGGTCGTAGAATTAGATGCGGCGGTGGCACGCGAACGTTGCATTATTATTGCCGCGGACACTATTACGTAGACCGACGGCGGAATTCGAAAGAAACGAATCGCATGTACGCAGCGCGGCGCGCACTATGGTGTGCAATCGTGCGAACGATCTCGGGGACGATAACGCCCCGAGTATCGTTTTTAATTGTGCGACGCCATTTTTAGCGCGGCCGTGCGATTCCCGCGTCGCCGCGAGGCGAAATGAGACCAGCAAGCACGCGAAACATCGCTCTGTGTCACTGTCGCTCATCGGAGCAGAAAAACGCGAACGCGCGCGCGCACACACACACACACACACACATAGTTTAGGGCTTCGCACGTGTATTATACGCGAGCGTTCGTCGTAAGTTGGCAGTGATGAATGCTGGATTTTTTGGATGCCTTGAGAGTTTCTTGCCGAGTCGCGCGATAGACTCCGTAGCGAAACTCCGACACAGTATCGCGCGCGCTTCGCGCAACGCCGCCGCATTGCCGATAACGATAATTATTAAAGAGGTCGCGCGCGTCTGCATAATTATGTGTAACGAATTTTCGAGTTGCGACGGGATTCTTAATGACACTTCTTTCCGCTTGCGCACGCTTGGCAATTTTAGAGCATACGCGCATTTACGCGCCTACACACTGAGAGAAAAAAATATTTGATATCGTTAAATCACACAAAGAAATAAATTGTGATCAAGAAAACCGTTTTTTCTTTTTATTAAATTTGACTGCAGTATTAGCGATAATGATCTTGTATGCTGTTGTCACTATCATTTTCGTGTCAGAACAATGAAAAAATGTAGTTGTAGCCAAGAGTGACTATAATTTTAGTTGGATCAAGCATTTTTTCTCTCAACGCAGGTGTCGACCGGCAACGGCAACGGTGGTCTTGACTGCTATGAATGACCGTAATTTGTCGCTACAGAACTGTTACGTATCGATGGAGACGCGTAAAAACGTAAATGTGCGAATATCTCGGAATGGGATAAGTGGCAGTTGCCACTTCTCCGTTTAGTGCGGCGGTAGTTGTACTCATTGGACTCGGACAGTTATTGGCCATTCTGGCTCGCGGGGTGAGAGATACTTTACGCTAAATAATGCTTCTGCAAAAAAGCCAGCAAATGAGCGTCCACTCGTATCGCGACGTGGCATCTAGGTTTTATCGCACGGACCAAATACTCGACGAAACAGTCCCGATGAGAGATTGGTGATCGCGACGAGCGCTATTATTGCACGAGGATATTCTGATATTCGCCGAGACTCATGGAGAAAGGTCTATTTCAATAAATCAATTAAATATAATTAATATCTTTTACGAATCGTCAATGTTCTCTTGAAATAAAGCAAAGAGAAAGAAAGGAAAGGGAGAGGAGGGTCGAATTTGATTTTATTTAATTTTCTATTTTTACTGCTTGAACTGCGCGATTTTTCGCTATTAAAGTTAGAAGATCTAAAGAGAGGTACAATGAGTTGCGGAGCGGTTTAGACACGACAAATTTGGGAACTCACTAAACTGAATGTCCAAATTGAATCATTAACTGTAACGGGCGCTTGTCCAGTAATTATATTAATAATAATAATAATAAAAACGATTAATTGTTATTATTATTTATTATTATATTGCTCTTAATTATATTATTATTGCGCCAATTCATCGTTAATAACTCTCAATTTTGAAAATTTGGTCAGCTCCCAACTTCATTCTGTCTAATTCGTTTTACCACTGTACAATCAATGGAACAGATGAATAGACAAACAAATAGAAAAATTAAATGAGAGAAGAGAGAGAGAGAGAGAGAGAGAGAGAGAGAGAGAGAGAGAGAGAGAGAGAGAGAGAAATTCGTACTTTTGAGAAGCGACGATATCGCGCTCGAACGGCGCGAAGTTGCAACAGAAATGCTAATTGTCACTCTCTCGAGCTCGTTATAATTTTACTACCTTCGATTTCGCTCGGAATCACCGCCGCGGCAGTTGGAAGCGCAGCGTTGCAGCGGCGGCGGTACGTTCACTTAGGCGCGCTCATTTATATTACCATCGCGCGAACGCATTGCCCCCCGTATAATTTCCGATTCGTTACACCAAGTTCTACGTCTGTGCAAAAAGGCGGCGGGCGATATCGTTCCTCCTCGCGATCGATCGTTTCTCCTCGCGACGGAGTCGCGCGCGCGCCGAGATCCCTCGTCGTACTCGACGCGATCGACGGAGGCGGCGGCTGCTGCACCGGTTGATACCGGAAGCGACGATGATCGCATTATTAATTAACGCGCGGTCTCATCACGGCTTACACGGCCGGCTACAGAGACGTTGTGTACCGCGCCCTATGTGTACTCGGCAATCCCTGTACAAGTTGCGCGTTGCACGCAACAGAGCTACGTGTTCGTAGGCCGCCGCGATATTTATGGCGTGTCGTCGGTATGATAATTGCGCGCGTGTGTGTGTTTGTCGCGCGGGATTTTTACAATCGCTTTATAATTGCTATTGGTCCATTATCGTATGTCGTTTTAATTAATCCCAAAGCGCTGCTCGACGGAAACCGCGAGAAAGGATTCGTCAAATGTTACCCCCGCGAATTACGATTCGTCATCGGCCTACGTGCAGTTGGGAAATCTGACGAAGACGATTGTAAGCGTTGACGAACGCTCCGACCAGCACTTTGCCCAATGCCTACACGGAGAGAATTTTATAGTAAACGTTACTATGCAGAATTTTGTAATCGAGGAATAAATCAACATTCACTCTATCCTTTCATCTCATATATGCTGCTTATACTTTAGGAACTGTGCAATATATTGAGAGAAAAAATATCTAAAAATTAATAAATATTTATTTAATGGGTACTAACAGCGTATTCACTTCAATCTAAATTCTTTCATTTAGGTAGAATAAATAATTGCTTTTTTCTAAGCCTTAAAAAAAAATTTTTTTTTAAGATTTCAAGGAAACATACATTTTCTTATTCGAAAAATATTTTATATTAATTTAAATAAATATTTTGTTAGCACTCATTAAATAAACATTAGATATCTATTTCTCCTTCTTAGATATTTTTTTTTGCGTTGAAACACTTGCTAGGTCTCTAGCAAAATTATATCATGTTCCTTAGTAAGATAGACCTTACTGACAGTCTATTTCTAAAAAGCATAATAAAATTAGAAAGAATTTATATGAAAAATATAAAGGAAAACTATAATATTCTCTTCGTATAAACGTGCGTCACACGAGCGCTCAAACTTCCTCGAATGGCCGGCCACTCTCGTCAAATTGGAGCGCAGCCGGTGGCTGCGAGGATCAGGAATCCAGCGTGGAGGCTCGATCTTTCGCGACGCGCCGCCTACGGGATTAATTTATTCACGGCGGTGCATTAAAGCCACGGCCAAAAAAAAAGCCCCACCATCGCCGTCCCTCGCCGTCTCCTGCAGCCCTCCTCCGCCAACTACGCGCCGTTCCTGAAGTATCGTACCTACATCGCGGGGAGCAGTATCCCTGAATTTCCGTGACGGATCGTTTCCTTGGAGCATCGTGAACGATCCGGCCGGTTTGATCGATCGGCGCGCGAGCGTCGTCCTTGAAGTGGTCGTCCTCTCTCCTCCTCCGTCTCTGTCCCTCTTTCTTTCGCGAACGCGAGTGCTCCGAACGGCACGACAAACGAAGCGAACGAACGAGCAAGCAAGCGAGCGAGCGAGCGAGAGGCGGCAGGCCCCTCTGCCGGGGACGGGCGAGCCACGACAACGAGAGTTAGAAGTTTCTTTGTCGCGCTAGAGCCATGGCGGCATTCGGCAGCGCGCACATACCGCGGTCTAGGCAAGATGGCGTTCTCCTCTGTCCCCGTGAAGGGGACCAGCGCGGCGGTACCGGGGGCGGAAGGGGGCCTACGGGCCGGGCAGGACCGCGGGGGGACGATTTCAGGCCGTTGGAGGCCGCCCGGTTCCCCAAGTCGCATTAGAGAACGCTCGAGGATTATTACTCGCGCCGGCGGCCAACGGCGGCGGCATCCGCGTAATAAATCCGCGCCATGTGCGCATCTCACAGAATTTCTAACGTATCCTTCGCGTAAAGGGGGACCCTCCGTGCGGCTCGATTCGCCGATTTATCGCGTTGTGATTTTTGCGAAGCCCGGTCGGGAGCATCGCGGGAAGGCCGCGAAATGTCGATACGGGCGGCGTTGGAAAGGTCCTGGAAGGATCCTTCCACGCGTTGCGCAAGAGCGAGAGTCGCAGTTGCTAGACTCTGTCTCTCACGAGAATCGCGTTATTTTCTACACGGGGAAGATATTGTAGTAAAAATTACACTATCATTGTTCTGCAATCTTGGACCGCTCAGAATTTTTACAGTAAAATCACTGTACATATCTGTTTCAAAATGAAGAAAAAGAAATTAGATTGTGCTTGTTTGACTTCTACTGCAAAATTATTGTAATTATTGGAATATTTGTTATATTTCATATGTTATGTAGATCGTAAAATATACTATTTCTATAATAATATACACTATCTCAGTATAGTTCAACTTTACAGTAAATATTGCAAAAGGAGATATCATTTCAACGTAATTTTTACTACAATATTTCCTCCGTGTGTGCCCTGAGAGACAAAACATCTAAGAAACAAAATATATCTGCTTGCTAATATTTGATTAATATATTCCAAATAATAAAATAGACATTTTCTGAAAATTTTAGTTTTCTTCATGAGAACAGTTGTTTATTCCACTTAAATAAATGAATTTAGATTTAAGTAAATATGTTGTTAATATCTACTGAATAAATATTTCTTTTATTTTTTAGGTATGTCTTCTCTCAGTGTACTTGTCATAAGCCAAATGGCAGAATCAATTTGACGTTGTAAAACCTTGAGGATGGCTATTGATCTTCCACATGATTCCGCTTCCTGCGAGCACTGCTCTCTCTCTCTCTCTCTCTTTCTCTCTCTCTCATTCGCTCTCGCTCTCTCGAGGATATTTCTTGATTAGATTTCTCGTGTATTCTACGATTAGGTACACCCGAGGAGAAATCCGCTACTTGGTATTAATGTATCCCTTACCGCCGCGCACGAACAGATATTATTTACTGCGAATGCGCGAACGCGCGTATCATTTTCACACGATTACGATATATCCTCTATCCTGCTCTGGCGCGCGTCGCTCATCGGGGAGAAAAAGATTACAATGCGTCGCCGGCGTCTGCATAGCGGCCGTTTAAAGTTCATAGGTTCTCGGCACAACTAATTATAAGATAACTACGTCCTAACCGCGCGCAGTTCAGTCCGCATACTAAACACGCCGCGTCTCGAAGGACGATTGCCGGGAATCGCTCAGTGAATTCAACGGATCGAATCAGGAAAATGTGTCGTGTGCCGACTACGTTGCGAGATCCAATGACGATGGACTTCCTCGTGCAAGGAGCATTAACGTTTCCGCGTAAACGTGTCTCTTCTCGATCTCGTGCGATCGATTTTCGAGAAACACGACCTTGTTCACTAATGTCCTCTATTGAGTCGCAGATCGCCGGCGATGTGTTCCGCAGTCTCATGAGCAACGTGACGTATTCTAATTGACATATTTCGCGACAAGAAGGTGCCCGTCGAAAGAGGGTGCCTCGGCGTCGGATTCATTTCGGCCGTCGCGATTTCGTTGTAATCTCCTTACTTTACGTAAGGAGATTTCCGCGTCGCTCCTAAAATTATGAATCACGCAATCGAAACTGCGTATTGCCCGCGTATATCGTCGTGATAATCTACGCGACGCATTACGAGTACAAATGTATGCGCGCACGGGACGGATTAAAAAGTGCTTTCTGGAAAATCCAACGTGATATTTTATCTGTATTACGTATTATATATGTAGCGTGCTCCTTTTTTAGGCGAAAACTCGTTAGTATAATTGACTGTATTACTTCTCGTACACTGCCACTCTTGAGAGAGAAACCTGATTGATTAATTATATACAATTTTCAACGTGCATATTACAATAATAAGGATTATGAAACGTATCCATAATGCGGAGCGTATTGAATTCCAGCGCGAGCCTCAGTCGAAATTTTCGACCTCAGCCCTCTTTTCGAGCCGCTGAATAGAATCAAGAGAGATCGATGGCTTTGGAGTATCAAAATAGAGCGTTGAATGGAGCATTGAGACAGAAAGTAGGATCAAAATGTCGGCTTCTCTGATGAACAGTTAAAATTGCACGACTCGACGCTCCCAACGGGCCGCGCAATTTTTCAAAGTACAACGCGTTCCCAGGAGACGTTTCCGCGGTGCGGATCGGCAAGTCTGTTCCGGTCAGCTCGACGAAACGGAGATTAGGTCGAGTGGCGCGAGTCACGACGTTGCGAAGCGCCGCGAGAAATTGGACGCGCGGCCCCTCGAAGGGCATTTCGCAATGCGATTGCCGGGGGAAGATTGGCGCGGGATATTAGGAGCCGATGGAAAACCGGCCACTCACAGGTTATTTTCTGCGATTTTATCGCGACCGGCCGCGGCGCGCCTGCTTTCGAGTCGCGCGGCAAGGAAAAGTGCATTGCCAAGCTATCCGTCTGCCCATTCGACCCGGTGCAATGCGCTCGACGACGCGTCGTCGATCAGCGAACGCGAAGATGCACAGACAGGGCATCGCGTTGTGATTATGTTAAGTGCCAATAAGACCGCGGTGGTTAATTAATAGCGACGCTTTACGACGGATGCGGCTGTCGCGTTAAAACGGTCATTAAAGCGACTGTCACGCGAGAGAGAGAGAGAGAGAGAGAGAGAGGGGAGAGAAAGAGAGAGGGAAAAAGAGAGAGAGCGATGGAATTATCAACGACACGTTGTTAACGTTATCGATCCGTGCCCAACGAAAGAACGATCGGATCGATGCCGCGGCCTCCGAACGGCGTGCCCGTCGATAATTCAATGGGATTACTATATGTAACGCGCGTCGCTCAGATATGTAAATTTCATTTTGTATTTAAGGGAGTGGCGCGGGAGGAGGGAATAGATCATACGATTATCTTTTTCTATTGAATAATTGCGCTATATCGGGAGGGAAATCAAACCGACAGTCGCGGATTATGGAATTATGCGCGGAGTGTTCTAAATCGTGTCCGCGTCGTCTATCATTTATAGATTCCTCGACCGATTCGTGATGGATTCCCCTTCCTCTTTCTCCTCCCTCTTCTCTTCCGCCCACTGTTTAGAAATACGATCGAACGGTAAGAGAGTGATCGAAAGAAATTAAAAATAAACGCGCGATCGTTTAACGGAACAAACGTGGAGGCGTGCGACACCGAGTTAATTGTCGCCTCATCGCTCGATGCGTTATCGCCGTTCTGACTTATGTGGACAGATTGCCGCGATATAACGCACCGGGGAAAGAAATGTCTATTTGCAACTGTAATCACGCAATAGAAAAGCAATTGCTATAATTATGACTAAGAAAATTACCTTTTTATTAAAACCCATTACAGTGTTGGTGACGATAACTTTATGCACGTTACTGCTACACTGAGAAAAAGAAACAATCGTATCAACAAAGTTAGCAGTCAATCGTTCCTTCAAAAAAATGTCGCATCTATTGAACATATTACGCGTTGGTGTAACAATGAATTGTGTTGATACAATTACTGACCAAATCGCGATTATTGAATCAACTGTTAACTCATCGCAGCAACTGTGCAATTCGTTCGATCGACCAAACATTTGTTTAAGCGCATTTTGTTCGTTCAGGCGAAGACTCATTACTTCAACCACTTTTTTCTCAGTGTACTATTTCCGTGTAAGTACAATAAAAAAATATGGTTGGGCCAAAAACAACTCTCTCTTTCTTCTTCTTCTTCTTCTTTAATAACTTTTGTCAGCCATCTTTTCTTCTCAGTGTGCGAACTGGCGCTATTAAATCGCGCAGCTAACGATCGGTGGAAGAAAATGAATACGCGAGGCAAGAAGTGTTCTCGCGTAAGCGCTCGCGAGGCTGCCCGCTTGACACTTGATCTCGCGATCGACGCGTTGGAAAACCGACTTCGGCGCACTTATTTTGAGCCCTCCTCCCGTCTCTTGTCTCATGTCGTTGTCGTCGTCGTCGTCGTCGTTGCCGCGTCATGTCGCGCTGCGCGATGCCGATAATGCGCCTCAATGATCGCACGCGTATGCGTGCACACGTCAGGAGCGGTTTGTGCCACTGACTGGTCGGTCCGTTTCTAGGACAGCCAGTTTTTCACGCGATTTTCGCGCCATGCCTAACGTGCACCGCGCGCGGCCCGGCCTAACCTTCTTTCTTGCACGACGAGCGATGCAATCGCGATCGGCGATATGCAGCCGATCGATCACGACAACGACGATGACGGCGACGGCGAGGATTTTTCATCTCGCGATCTCCGCGTTCTCCGCGTCGGTCATTTCGTCCGTCGTCTATGAACGCTCTTCATCATTGTTCCCCTTCGAATCTCCGTCGTTTTACGTAACTCAAGGTTTCCGCCGGAATGACGAAATCGCGGAAACGCGCGCGCGCGTCGAGATGCGTCCGGCTGCGACCTCCGTTAGACACGAGGCGATACGCGCTCTGATTTAATCAAGCGGGTTTCAGCGCGACTCAGCAGTGCCTATGGTGCTGAATTCTTCGTGAGTGAGGGAGGAAGAGAAAGAGAGAGAGAGGGGAAGAGAGATGAAGTGAGATCGAGAAAATCGATTTTCAAACAACGCTCGACGTCCACGGTCTATTAGTCGAGTATCTAAACCAGTATCGTACGTCCATGAGTAGACAACAATGATCTACGCGCGTCGAATATCTAGGCTATAATTTTACATAATCCCAAGTGGACGTGTGAGAGAGTAAACTGCAACGGTTACCTGGCTATTACCGATTTACTTAAGTCGAGTGTCGAGTTCAGACATTCTATACGCGACTAGACTCTCTCACATACACACACAGGTGCTGTGTGATCTAAATATTGATCTAAATTACCGCCTGACACGCAATCGACCCAAGTAAGCGGACATCAAATAGCGGCGATTTCTTCTCACACACTGTGCATTTATTTAGATTACGTATTAACCGATCGTTCCGACGTCCTAGATTCTCTCAGATCTCCTATGTGCGCACTGAAGTATCATGGATCGCGGCTCATAATTCGAAACTGTCGTGTATCATTTATGGGCCGATTTTTGAAGCGCTCAGTAAATCGGTCTCATCTATGTTGCAGCAGTCGTATCGCGAATATTGAACTAGCGCGATTTGTAGCATCAAGAGAGACGCTCAGCGTCTCGCACTTAGCGATATCTAGCACATCCTCTGCGAAAGATGAGGATCCACCTTCGTGGGTATTCTTCGCAGACGGAGGAAGGAGAATGCTTTTCCGTAAATAACACGTCAGATTTTTCAACTAATCTTTAATCTTTCGTCCTTGAAGTAGATACGCGATCACGAGAATCTTGACGAGAATTACGTACTGAGAAAATATATTTGATGCTAGTAACTATAATCACACAAAATAATTGCTATAAATCATGGTGACGAAAAATATTTTTTTTAGTTATTAAATTCGATTATAATGTTAATAAATTTGGCTATAGTGATACTACATTGAGAAAAGAGTAAAAGTACTTGAACATTTGTTTGAGGGATGTAAAAGTGGTTTCCGTGAAACAAAGTTCATATTTCTAAAAAATAAAGTTAATTTCTGCGAAGTAAACTTTATATTCAATAAATAAATTTTCAAATATATATTTTTCTCATAAGTACATCTACTCAAAAGATACACTCCGATTTCTTTCTAATTTAGCGCAAATGTAGAAGTACAAAAAATATTCAGGTCATATTTTTTCATTTTGGTCCACTTTGAGTTTCACGGGCAGTTTATAGCTTTTTAATGTCCACACTCCTATCATCAATAAGTGTAACAAAAATGCATAAGAAATAAAAATGAATACAAGATATGGTTAAATAATTTTAACACAATCGCCATAGCTGAAACACGAATCATTCTAAACTTCTTTAGCCGAGATTCCAACCAAAATATTTCAAATATGTGCTAAATTAGTCAAAAATGGTTTGAATCTCGGCCAAACCGAGAAATTATATGTATATAAATAATTTTTTTTTATAACTTTTTATATGTTTTGTTTAAATATTTTATTATTTATACAAATAATTTTATACATTTGACTTCATATTTATAATTATCAAACCAAAAACGCCTATATCTTGTATTCAATTTTATTTCTTATGTATTTTTGTTGCACTTGTTGATGATAAGAGTGAAAACATTAAAAAGCTATAAATTGCCCGTGAAACTCAAAGTGGGCCAAAATGAAAAAATATGACCTAAATATTTTTTGTACTTCTAAATTTGTGCCAAATTAGAGAGAAATCGGAGTGTAACTTTTGGGTAGGTTTACTGGTTAGTGTAACTTTATGTGCATGTCAGCACTACCATTTTCGTGTTAGAGCGACGAAAAAATATGGCCGGGGCCAAAAATGACTATAATTTTAGTTAAATGAACCATTTTCTTCTTTCATTGCGGAATTGTATCCGTCCGTTCGTTCGTTTGTTCCGCAATCCGCGACTTTCAACTTTTTGTCGGGTGGTAATTTGTTTGACGATCGCGGTGACTCGGTCTCGATCGGCGGGCGTTGCGCGCGAGTATCCAAGGTGAATGGAACGAGAATGCGCCTCGGTAAAAATGCGATTAAGATTGCACGCGCTTGGGGTGGCGGCGGGTGCGCACGCGGCGATTGCTATTACGGTCAACGGAAGTGCATTTTTTTTTATTTCGAGGCTGGCCGCGGAGAGGAGAACGGCGTCGGGCTTTGCAAAATGTTCCTTGAGCGGGGGAATTCCTCCCGTTTCCAAATTAGCATAATGATA
Organism: Odontomachus brunneus; assembly: GCF_010583005.1. Lineage (NCBI taxonomy): Eukaryota > Metazoa > Arthropoda > Insecta > Hymenoptera > Formicidae > Odontomachus > Odontomachus brunneus. The sequence goes on from NW_022639542.1 coordinate 862,864, forward strand.
ATCCTCTCGACGCGGTCGTTTCGAAAAGTCGCGTTTTATTTACATACGCCTGATTACGCTTTCCCGCTCTGCCGAGCAGTAATCACCGACTGTGTGCCCGCGACGTATGTGGGCAGTTGGGGGGAAGAAGGGATTTTTTTCGCAAGACTTCACAGCTGGATCGATTTGATCATTGCTATTGACTGTGAATTATAAAGGCATGCATGCATAATAAATGACGTTGTGGGATATTTCAGTTTTAGGAGCGCGAGAACAGCCGCGCGCGAGAAAGCAATCGGACAGACAGGTGTACATGAATTTGGCGGCAACTTTGTACGCCGGTCGACTCATAAAAGTTGCATCCCTTACAAGCGATTCATGTGGCACTCATATTTACCTCACGTAGAATGACGAAATAGAAATACGAGGGAAGCATCGAAATTTGCTCCAAACAATGTGTCGTGTAAAATGTAATGCGAAAATCTGAATGTGACTTTCGGTAAATTCATCGCTGCGTCAATATGATAAAAAATTCACAATATGGCGTAGTATATAAATTTAATGATTATTCAACACAGTGTATTTGCGTCATAAATATAATACAAAAAATTGTAAAATTTGCATCATCGATTATCTCACGTCGTGATAATCACGAAAGTCAATCTATGGACGTTATTGCAATGTAATATTTTTTTTTTACGTTACTCCAGATAGATTCCGAGTTTTCTGAATAACATTTCTGGATAAACTCTCATGATTATCACGACATAAAGTTGATGATAGGAACTTTGCAATTGTTTTAATTATATCTGTGAGGCAAATGCACTGCACCGAATTAATCATTAAATTTACATCACACGATAATGCAAATTTTTTGTGTTGTTGATACAACAACATATTTACCAAAAGTTATATTCAGATGTTTATGTCGCATTTTACATGCCACATTGTTTTCAGCAAATCATTTTGTTCAGATTTTTTTCGTACTCCTGCCTCATCATTTTATATGGCAAATATAAGTGCTATATGAGTCACTCATAAAGCGCATCCTCCGTATCCTTAGAGATGGACTGATAAAGCCAAATTTGCGCACACGTGTTCGTTCAGGTTCGTTTTCTCGATGCAATCCGTGGTCGAAGAAAAAAGAAAAGAAAATTGAACTACGGTTCACTCTACTTCGCACACAAAGCGCCATCGCGAAGTACAAATTCGAGAGCAAGGATAAGCCGTTGTGTCGGTGTCGATCGCGCGTCGAGATTACCTCGATCGAAACCTCTGAACTCGCGCGAACGACACGACAGCTACGACACGGTTGCTCGGAGACGACGGTTGCTCCTCTTATCGGCGCCGAAAGACGCGGACGACGCGCTGACGACGACGGTGCTCGCGATGCGTTTCGGTGCAGTCCGCGCGGTCGATCCGGGCGGTTCGCGTCGACACGTGTACGCGCGCGTATGCGTGCACGTACGTTTGCACGCGAGCGCACGCGGGCACCAGGAGTACGGGTATTTGGCACAAGGCCGACATTAGCATCTCTACCGGTATACCCCCTACCATTCCGCATCGTCGTCGTCGTCGTCGTCGTCGTCGTTGTCGTTGTCGTCGTCGTCGTCGTCGTCGTCGTCGTCGCGGCACAACTCTATCCGCAGAAACCTGTATTCCAGTTATCTCACTCTCGCGGGAACAGAGAGAGAGAAAGAGAGGGGAAGGGAGAGGGGAGAGAGAGAGAGAGAGACTAACAGCGTCGCCATCGTGAGAAGGCGAAGGACCTCCTACTACCGGCGGACGCACGGCGGACGCATGGAAACCGTTTGGAAATAGGCACGGCCGCCGCGCGTTTCGACGTTCCTTTTCCTTTTTCCCCGCATTTTCTCGATCGTTCTCACCGGCAGCGGAGAGAACCGGGCGTTTTCTTACGTTCCTACATCGCGGTTCGACAAGAGAGAAAGAGAGAGACTCGCGTGGGCAGGCCGTTTGGCCTGCGGCCGTGCGCTCTCGAATCCTTAATGCTCCTTCCTCGTCAGTCGAGAACGCGCTCGTCCTTTCCGAAGGATCCGTACGTACGTACACCGTTCGGCCGCCACATATCGAGATGAGGATCCGCACGGCTGGCGGATTCTCTCGGAAATAGAAACCGCCGGTAATTCCGGCGAATTCAATTTTCGTTACTATTCGATGCCGAGGAGAGTGTACCCTTTTTTGTTTTTCTCGTTTTCTATTTTTTTGTTTCTTTTTTCGAAAGACGCGTAGGGCGGTCAGAATCGAAGATCTCTCGATGTATCTCCGTGATATCTCGTTGCAATCGGTCTCGCGAGTATATTGCTCGAAATGATATCCGTTTGTTTGGATAAGTGTGTGGGTTCTTATCTCGAGAGATACATTGATCGTCCGATAATTAAAAAGTTATCAAGTGCGATTATATCGACCTGTCAAATTATGTGCGCGCGCTCACTCCGAAGTTCCCCGAAGCCGCGATAAGATATTTCTTAAAAATTGCTCACGTTCTCCGTCATTGACCCCCGCGCGATAAGTGTTCCAGCCAATGACTGATGTGCATTCGATAAAAAAGGAAAAAGACACTTGCAATTTCTACTCGTGACATTTCTTTTGATAGGACAGGTAATCAAGGAAGAGAAAGAGAGAGAGGGGGGAGGGCGATACGTGGCGCAACATTTCGCAATTATCGTACGAAGCTCTTCGTTTTGCACCACGTTTTAAATTGAAAATCCAGAAATTCCGCTAAAGCGCGTCCGATAATCGCTCGGAACTTTCGAAATCCGCGCGCCTCCATGAGATCACCGTGTAGGTAAAAATACCAGTACCTGGACATTAATAATACTGGTACCTAACTCTAGACATTCTGATTAGTTTGCTCTTTAAATACGAATATTTACACTTTCGACGTAGAATATATACATGTACAGGATGTCTGATTAAGCGTGCCACACCTCGTGTACATTGAGATAAAAATATAAGAACATTTATCTGTGGGACAGAAAGTTTATTTTTCCGAAACGAAGTTTACTTCTGCAAAATAAATTTAATTTTTGTGAAGTAAACTTTCTCATCCCGCAAATAAATTTCCAAGTACTTTCTTCTCAATATACACGCAGTGTATATGATAATAAAAACTCCACGTAGTTGTTTGCAAAATGGTAAATTTTGTACCCAATTTAACTCATTCCACATATACACGAGGTAGGGCCGCTTATAGTGTCGGACACTCTGTATATTCCATATGTGCACGCAAAAAAATTTCAGTTGGTGCAACCAAATAGGAACCAACTGAAAATTTGGTGATCAGAAGCGATATCTCTGTTATGAAAACTAATATTTCTGTTGTCGCAACCGAAAATATTCGTCTGAACAATCAACGATATTAAAACTCGGTTAAGGCAACTGAGAACAATTGACTATACAGAAGCCTCATAAAGGAATTTTTTTGTTCCTACAGTCGAGGTTTCGTCTGATTCCTGAGCAACCGAAAATTCGGTTGCACCAACAGAATTGTTTTTTTTCCGTGTGTATATACATTTTATATTGAAAGTTTAAATATGCGTATTTAAGGATCGAAACAAATGAGAATGTCCAGAGAATGTCCAGAGCCAGTGTTATTAGTGTCCAGGCATTAGGATACACTTTTACCTTACTCTTTTGACGAAGGTTTCTCGCAAAGTCGCGGCCACGTGCACGCCGACTTGCTAACACGCCGTTCCCGCGCTCGGAGTGCAGATACGGTGACGCGGGAAGGAAGGAAAAAGGAAAAAAGGAATTAATTATGCAATTATCCGCATGACACCGTAAAGTAGGTCTATACCAACGGGTTTCGCCATCGCGGCGCGCTAATACACGCGCGCGACGGAATTTCGAAACGACGGTTTCACGCGCCGCGAGAAAGAGAGAACAAGAGAGAGAGAGAAAAGTTTATTTGCGTCCTGGAATACAATCCTCTCAAGCTAACAAAAAAAAAATACTTTAAGTATTAAAAGCTTGCACATGATACTGAGACGCATTATACAAGTAAAATTAATGATAGCACTGATATAATAATTAAATTTAATAATAATAATAAATTCGATAGTAATAATAATAATAATACCCTCTTTAGAATAAAAGATTTAAGAGTTTAGAGAGTAAGATCTAAGAAAAAGAGAGAAAGGTAAAGACACCACCTCGGGCTGATACGATGAGCGAACGTATGGATCCGTACGTATGATCGCGAAGCTCGTGTATCGCGGTTTCCGGATCGCACGGCCGGCCGCGTTCGCATCGGGTTATCGCCGAATCGCGGAAGCGCGATCTTTCGCGTGGCGACGCGATCGCGCAGGCAGCTGCACGCGGATAAGTTTCTCGCCTCGAGGAGGATTTCCAGGTCGCCGCGGAATCGACGAGTCCGCGGTATCGGATCGAGATTTCTCTCTTTCTCCCGTTCCCCCGGATCTGTCTCTTTCTCTCGCCCGCGTCTCTAATCGCCTCGTCTCTCCTCCCTCCGTTCGGCGGTGCGCGAGAGGAATCCGCACGTACGATAAGTAATGCGGCATCGAGTGACACCTTAACCTGGATGACCGGTATATACGCGCGCTGAGAAGCCGCCGCCGAGACGACTCCGCGACTCGCCTGCCGGATTAGCCGGTAGATGCGAATTGGCGAGATTCTAGTTCGCGTTTCACCCCCGGTGAAACAGCGGCGACCGGATGTCTAATGAGCGGATGCTCGGTCTCCTTCTCTGGTCGCACACCTCTGCTCCCCTTTCCCTGTCCCTCTCCTTCTCGTCGTCTTTCTTAAGCAGATAAGTCGCCTCTGATTTTTCTCAAGACGCGAGTCCGCGCACGTAAACGACGTTTCGTATCGTCGGTATGATAGGTAGAATAGATATCGGTTCAATAGATTCTCTTTTCTCTTACGAAATGCAATAACTTGTATTCAGCGCAATCTCTGATTTCGCGGACGATTCGCGCAAGTTGGTCTCTCCGCTCTATCGGATTCATACGATCGTCAATTCTCGGCGGGAAGATACATTTGGGTGGAATCGCTTTGTGTAATTTGGGACTAACCGATACTCCGCCGGGTCGTGCGCTAAAAGCGAAAGAATATCACATATTTCGCGAATATTTAAATAAAATTATCTCCATCGTCCACCGCGCACAATTTTCACTCTTTATCCAAAAATGATATATAATATAATTTAGAATAATAATGAAATTTCCTGGTGCAGCGCGTGTATAATCCGATAAGTGTAGTGAAATAAAAGTATCAATAAATCGCGACGCATCTAAATTTAGAGAGAGAGAGAGAGAGAAAGAGAGAGAGAGAGAGAGAGAAGGCAAAAAATAACTACATATCGAACTTTTCGACTTTTTGAGGTGCTAAATGTCACCGAAAATTTGATGGCGCATAAAAATGTTATCGGTAATAAGAAGCAAACAATGCGACCGTAATAATGTACGATATTACGCGATACGTTTATTTACGTCGTTAAATATGTTTTTCATTAAAACCGGAGGGAATGGGTGATTTTTAGCCAATTAGAGACGCGCAAAATGTCCCGTGTTTCGTGTGTAAAACATATTATATTCCATAAATTTTAATATCATATAATATCAATGAATATTGTCTGGCCGTAAATTTTAACGGGCAACTCATACAACGCCCGCGTTTCTCGTTACGCTCGCGGAGTGAATTGATTGTAATTATTACGCGAGGCAGCGAATGCAAAACATCGCTTTGTTTCGTATCCTCTGCCTGCTTACTTCACCGGCCTGCCCTATTCATATTTTCCTCTATTATGTTAGGCAACGCCCGGCATCGGATTTGGTTTATTAGTATTACTGCTAAACAATGCGAAGTTTACCAAATAAAATTCGCGGGCATTTACCGGAAAGCTTCGCATAATACGCAGGTTTTCAGCGTGTGCGCGGGGATGGCGCTGTTATTTCACATTATTTTACATAGCAACGCAAGCTCGCTCATCTATAACGTGCTTTAAGAATACGCGAGTGTACTAAATTGACATTTAATCGAGCGCCCGACGTCGCGACGTCTCGAATCGACGCGATGATGTCGCTCGGCACGCAATTATATATTTGTTAGTATTATTGCCGTTGTAAAAGGACGCGCCGAGGAATACGAGGAAGAACTGTATTCCGCGGGAGATTGACATCAAGAAATCGCTGCGACACGGCGTCAGTCGGGCGTGGCGAGAGGCGAATCTCGAAAATTTTTAACAACCGCGCGAGAACGACTGCGAGAAATGCGCGACACGTAACGAAACGGATACGTCGCTGCGAAACGAGCATAATATCGGTCTCCGTTATCGTCGGATGCACTTTGGGCTCGCAATTCGGTGCCCTCCCCTCCGCGCTCGCTACAAAGAGTTCGTTTACCCCGTTTATACGTGCGCGCGAGGCCGGCCGCTATCGGTCGATTCAAGCACGACATTCGACGAGAGCCGAGAGAAACGAGAGCGCCGAGATAAAACTGAATTTAAGGCGCGATCGGGGACCCCCTCGAACAAACAAACGCAACCGCGTCTAGACGTTCCTCGCAGATACACGTATTTACGCGTGTGCACGTGCTTGTGTATGTGTATGTGCGTAAGCGCGTTGCATCTGTCGCAGATGCGTAAGTAGAGAAGGAGGAGGAAGAAGAAGCACGTCGATGCGATCTTCGGGAAGACTGCGAAAATTTCTCAGCGCGTTTGGACTTTCGATTACGCGCGATTTAGATTCGAGGCCGAGGCCGGTTTCTACTTGCAATACGACTCTCAAATCGTATGTACACCGACCGGCATAAATAGCCCTAACATCTAGTATAATTAGATTATATTTTCTAATTGAGAGGAAAAATATTTTCTTCTCAAAATAAAATTATATAAAAAAATTTTTTTAATTTGCGATGAGTATATATATTGATAACATATTCGCTCTTGTACTGATATACATATTTCTACGTTGAAAAATATTTTTTTGACATAAAAAGATACACACTTTGCTAAGACAGTTGATTTTCATGAAAATAATTGTTTGTTCTGCTTGAACGAGTTGGAATTACCGAAATTCTCTACTCGAGAGTTGAACAGTTGCAAATTCTGGTTAATCAGAAATCTTGTTGGACTGAAACAGAATACTGATATTTGGTTAGTCCAAGGAAATCTCTTTTCCCGCGTGCACGACGCCGAATTGCATTTCGCGTGTGTAATCCCGAAGAAGCGGATGTTTCGTCCGCGCTTGCCTCACGCTCGTACACACGCGAGTAACTCTGAGAAATATGATTCACGCCGAAAATGCTATCGCGATTTTACGATCGGACGGAGCGCGTCCCTCGATCGTTGCAGCGGATTTCGTAATGGCCCCCTCTTTCCCTTTCCCCGCTCTGCGATCCATCGACATGTCGTGATATCGCGATATTTTCCTGCGCGGCCGCCGTTCTCGAATCCGCCACGGCCAGGCGCGCGAATGTCATTGCCACGAATTCGCCGTCGCGGATACCGGCGGCAAAGATCGCGAATCTATTTTTGGCGCGGACGGGAGAAAACAGCCCAAGTGCTCGCGATCGCGACGCGAGAAAGGAAGGAAGGAAGGAAGGAAGGAAAGCAAGACGACAGAGATACATGCTGAAAACCAGTTCCTCGTTTTCAGTTATTTATGCACCTAGCACGGCAAAAAGGGAGGTACCGCGAGACAAGCGTGGGTACGCGCCGCAATCGAATCCGCGAACGTTGAATTATTATCACGACTTCGGCACAGCGACCTTAAGAATTCATCGAGATGCGAATAGTATCAAAAATATGCTGAAGAGAGGATTTTGTTGTCGAAACGAAAATTTAACATATCGGACCAAAATTTCGTCAAAAGTGGCATCAACCAAATGTTTGGTAATCGCAACCAAAGGATTTAATTACCGCTTATGTGTGCTTTGTACTTCCTCATAATAGTTCCAAATATAAAAATAACTTCTTCAGTGTATACCGGAACATTGAAAAAGAATACTGTTTGATATTTGTAACTATATTTATATAGAGAAATAATTACTGTAAATTATGACAAAGAAAACTATTTTTTAATTAAATTCTACTAGAATGGTAATGATCTTATATGCATATTAGTACTATTATTTTCGTATTAAAATAACCATAAGATAGTTGTATAAAAATAGTTATAATTTTTAGTTAGATCAATCATTGTTTTCTCGCAGTGAAGGAGCGAGAACCTCGACATATATTTACGACATATATCGACGTTATTTGAAAATTCTTCTCGTCTTCTCCTTCCTCGCTTCTTGTTTTTTATTTAATTTTTTTTCAGTTTTCCGTGTCGTTGAATCCTCGCGCGCCTGTCGTTCCTTTATTCGCGGGTCACGCCTCGCCTCTGAACTCTTTAAACCGCTATTCCCGAGATCCGCTCCTAATGTCGCTTCCTCCGTTGATCGTCCCTTCGCGTGACGGCGGCCAACGGCCCAACGTTCCTGAACCGTCTTTTTACGTATCACGCTGAACTAACGAACCGGTGTGACATAATGATATTTGTTTTACGTGCGCGTAGAATTGTGTACGAGAAAGAAAATGCGTTAGACCACGAGAAGCCCAAACTAGCACGGATTCCAGTTCGAGCGGGTCCGAGTTAGCTCGAGCGACTTGTCAATTTTCAATCGCGTTTAAACAGTCCCTCTTGCTGTCAGTAGCGTCTGACACATATAGCCTCGCGGAATGAACATTACAGCTTTGTATTAAACATTCAGGAATGTTCTTACGATGAATTCTTATGAATATTATAATCGCGCGAGGCGCGCGAAGAAACGCAAACTAAACGTTCACAATGTAAACTTGTTATAATCGGAAATCTTCCAATGTCGAGACGAGCGTTTTTGTGTGGCGACTGATATTAAATTCAAATCTCTCTCTCTCTCTCTCTCTCTCTCTCTCTCTCTCTCTCTGTCAAGTGAGGCTCGAGAACGCGCGAGAACCAAAAAATAATGCATATACCGTGATAATGCGCGACCGCGCGAGATTCGCAATCAATTTTCTGCCAGACGGGAAAATTCCGATAATAATATTGCATTCGGTCACTCCTTCCTCCGCAACGAGTGACAAAGGTAACGCGTACGCAAACAAGGCAATATGCGATATGTTTAATAGCACATTGTAGTGTCGTGCGCGATACGAAATTCGTGATTTCACGGCGGAATATTTGCGCGTATGCGCGCCGCATTTGTTGCACCAGGGAATTTATCGTATCCCTTAATGACGTAATCGCGCGCACGGTACGACCGATCGATCGACCGCGACATCGCGAAAATATGCGAAAATCGACGCGCAGGACAAAGACGAGGGCTGTTTTCGGTCACCCGCTCAGACATTGCGAAACAGTGGATTTCCCGCGACTCGATGGCACACATAAACCGGCCTCGTCACGGTACTTCCGTCGGAGACTGCGAAAGAGCATTATTTCAGTGCGCCGATTTTATCGCACGAACACGCGCACGAGCGTGCGCGAGTGAGCGAGGCGAGGCGAGGCGAGGTGAGGCGAGGCGAGGCGAGCGAATGTCGGAATTCAGGATCTGCACCTGGCAGCCCTGGCGATGGATCGACGTCGCCGACGCGCTTCGAGTGACGTTATCATCGCCACCGAAATAGCGCGCTGATAAGGTCGTCTCCCGGACGCGCGGCCAACGACGCGCGTCTGCTCCCAATAGAATTCCATTAATCTGGCTTACGACGATCAGTATGCGACGGTGGTGTCGTGCGTCGTATCGATAATTTAACCCAAGGATGCATAGCGCGTTTCTCCTTGTTTAATGATCGGTTGGCGCGGTGACGGACGAAGACGAAGAAGGGGAAGGAGAAGAAGTCGGAGTGCCAGATGCTTCTTCGCGCGCGCGTCTTGGGAGTCGCGGCGTTAGCTAATCGCGAAAAAGCCGTGTGTGCGTCGGTCGCGCACCACATTCGCGGAAAATATTATCAGCGTAAGAGAAGTGCACTCTTAATTGCCCGGATACTCGCACACGAATATACCGCTTCTTTTTTCGCCGTGTATGCACACCGCACAACCGCGTGCAGTAACACCTGTACATATAATGCTAACCGCGACGTTCTACACGTTGCCTCAGAAGATGCACGACTCGGTTGACAGTTGGACGCACGAGCGACACATCTCAATGAGTTATCCTGCGATCAAGCGGAACGTGTGAATATTTCGTATCTCGATTAAATCGCCACACTTCCCGACGTGAAGAAACGCGTCGCGTCCTTCTTCGTTTATCTGGATGTGTGCTTCTTAACGTCGCGTGTACCTTTCGCTATCGCGGCCTTCTGATAAGTAATGCACCGCCGTATGATGAAACGTGAAATTCCAGCTTTATCCCGAGAACTGCGGGATTAATTCGGACACATGTGTATGTGTGCGGTGAAGTAGCGCGCGCTCGTTATCGTCGGAACATAAAGTAAAAGTATCAATATCTAGACATGCACGTAACTCTGAACGCTGTTATTGTCTTACAAGTAAACCTACCTAAAAGTTACATTCCGATTTCTTTCTAATTTGGTACAAATGTAGAAGTACAAAAAATATTTAGGTCATATTTTTTCATTTTGGCCCACTTTGAGTTTATACGGGCAGTTTATAGCTTTTTAATGTTCTCGCTCCTATCATCAAGTGCAAAAATGATTAAGAAATAAAATTAAATATAAGATATAGTCGTTTTTGGTTTGCTGATTATGAATATGAAGTCAAATGTAAAATTATTTGTGTAAATAATAAAATGTTTAAACAAAACATGTAAAAAGTTGAAAAAAATTATTTATACAAATAATTTCTCGGTTTGGTCGAGAACCATTTTTGACTAATTTAGCACAGATTTGAAATATTTCGATTGGAATCTCGGCTAAAGAAATTTAGAATGATTCGTGTCTCAGCTATGTCGATTTTGTTAAAATTTTAATTAAAATTGCCAGATTTTTTTGGTTTGGCTGAAATTCGAACCATTTTTGACTAATTCAGCACAGATTTAAAATATTTTGATTGGAATTTCGGTTAGAGAAATTTAAAATGGTTCGGCGTCTACACTTTGCCGATTTTGTTAAAATTATTTAAATAGGATTTTATATTTAATTTTATTTCTTATGCATTTTTGTTGTACTTGTTGATGATGGGAATAAGAATATTAAAAAGCTATAAATTGCCCGTGAAACTCAAAGTGGGTCAAAATGAAAAAATATGACCTAAATATTTTTTGTACTTTTATATTTTTATATTTTTATATTTTGTACTTTTATATTTGTGCCAAATTAGAAAGAAATCGGAATGTACCTGGGTAGGTTTATTTGTTAGTCTTTGAGTATAAGGTTATTATCATTAGTATTATATTAAAATTTAATAAAAAAATGTTTTTTTCTCTTCACCATAATTTATAATAACTGTTTCTTCATATGACTGTAGTTGCAAATACCAAACATCTTTTTTCAGCGCATGATTGCAAATATTTTATGTTATAAGCAGCATAGTTGCATTGTCCTAGTTATCTTTATGCAATGATAATATGTATGATATATGTATATGATACATGTATGATATGATTATATTTTGGTATAACCGAGTCATATTAATTAACGTAATCACGCATGATCTGGTTGTGGCAATAAAAAATCGGTTGGAATGACACTTATCATTTACACTCTGGTTGGAGACCAGATATCGTCACTACTGCAGTACCAGTAATTCGGCAATTGCTGTTAAGTGTTGCCAAAAAATATCGAGTGATAAATCTTAAGTGGGTTCAGCAAGATAATTGAATTGGATGCTTTAATTTTTTAGTAAATCTACTTAAGAAATTTTAGTAACGTCACTGGATATCCGAATAACGATTTGCACTTGGCTGCCGTTCGTTTCATTATTTCTCCAGATCACTTCAGCTGATCTATAATTCGCGATAGAAATCGTGAGAGAATTCTATTTGTAATTTTATGCGCGATGTGATACAGAAATCGTATAATAAATCGAACAGAATTCCGCTTCAAATTCCGTCGTGAATTATAGATAATCTAAAGTGCGCAAAGCAGATGTTCCTTCAAATATTAAGGTCATTAAAGTTCTGATCTTTGCTTATCATGAGTATTCTTATATTAATATTTTAGGAAATTATATATGAGTGTATTATTAAATAACTGTCTTCCTCTTCTAAAGAATTATCATGAAACTCCATCGCTCATTTTTTCAAGAAACTTATTCCGAGCTAAGAGTATTTGTTCACGAATATATCCAAGAGCACTCGGGTTCTCTCCCTTTCAAAATATCTCTCAACGGCGTCCAAGAAGCACAAATTCTATCGCAGCGCGTATCCCATTTCGCAAAGAACAACATAGCATTGGACACGGAAAGTATGCAAAACGGCATATAAACTATGTCTTAAACGACGATTTTCTTATCGGAGAAGGACAAATTTACGTGGAAAAGCAGTGCGAACGCATTAGCGAGGCTAATACACGGTAATAATTATATAGCAGTTTCGTAGCAGGTCGGAAGCGATGATGAAATTGCGTCGTTGCTGCGGTCGCCGCGCTGTTGTGATCGATACTACATGTGTCTTTTGCGTCGTGCGAGATCATGAGATTTCGTGTCGCCATTTAATTATACCGCTCGTTACAATGAAACGCGTACTGTGCATCGCGCGGTGTTTCCGTGAAATCGACGACGCGACGAATGAAATCGATCGAGAAACTCGAGCGGCAAAGTGTTGAGAGCGCGAGCGGGACTAACGATGACTTGGAACTAATTCCGCTAATTAATGCCGATCTCGCGAAGACGCTACTGTTGCTCTTGTTTCGTGCTTTGCGAATTAGGAAAACAAACCCAATACAATCGGAAGAGCACTTCCGTGAAGTTCTTTTGACAAGCCGATGAACCTATACATACACTGAGAAAAAATACTTGAAAATTTATTTGTGGGATATAAAGTTTATTTCTGTGAACAAATTTTATATCTGTGAATAAGCTTTATATTCCACAAATAAATTTCCAAACATTTATTTCTCGGAGAGAAAAAATATCTGAAAAATAAAAAAAATATTTATTCGGTGTAGATACTAATAACATTTACTTCAAACAAAATTATTTTATTTAAATAGAATAAAAAATTGCTTTCATGAAAAATGCAATAGTTTTAGAAAACTATATATTCTCTCACTCGAAAGAAATGTTTTTTCAACATAAAAAATATATATATATATATGTAAAAATATATATTAGTACAAACAAATTAGTACCCATCGAATAAATATTATTTACTTTTTAGATCTCTCTTCTTTCACACTGAAAAATAAATGTTTGTAGCTATAATCACGTGGAGAAATAATTACTACAAATTCTGATAAAAAACCATTTTTCAATTAAATTTTACTATAATATTATCATAATAACTTTATATGCATATAACTACTACTATTTTACTACAAAAGATATGATTAGGGCCAAAGGTAAAACTATAATTTTAGTTAAATCCACAAATTTTTTCTGCCAGTGCAGTTTAGTTGAACGTAATTTGCATTGCAGTTTCATGCCGAAAAAAATGTTATCATAAGAATGTAATAATATGTATCTGGTGGTAGCCCATGTATATCAGTACAAGATAATTTCCTTAACAAATGGAGTTTTTGGTCACTTTACCTTGTAGAAGTATTGCGCATTATTTGTAGATACCTTTCCTCCCGTCTTTCTCGATATCAAAGACAGGCTGGCTGGCTGATGAGATTTTGAAGTTATCCGCGCTCATAAGAGGTCACTTCGACCTTTGAAATGCGTGTGCTCGACCGGTCGATTGCTCCTACACGAACGGCTGAGTAGCGCTCGACGAGCTCGGCGGAGCGTGGCGCGCATAATTTGGACCACCCTGTAGAGAGGAGTGAGGTAGGTTAGTGAATCGACGGGTGTTATCTGGATGCACGGAACGTGCAGACGGCCAGTACGGAACAACATGTTGTCCGAGTCAGCGAAACAGAGACACTTTAAGCAAAGCTGGCGAATCGGCTTCGCGAACGGCACTTAAGGTGCACTTTCTACGCGTGTACGCGCGTACACCCACACACATAAACACATACATACAACACACGGGTCCGCCTGGCGATTTCTTCGCGGTGCATGCGAATACGCGTGATGCAGTGTGTAGTTTCGGCGTGTCGTCGTCGACGCGCTTAAAGCGTCCATTTTCGTGGAAAGTAGCAGACGCGTCATATCCGCCAAGGTTCTCCGTCGAAAGCGCGCGCTCGTGTGCATAAGTGTGCGTGTGTGTGTGTGTGTGTGTGTGTGTGTGTGTGTATGTGTGTGTATGTGTGTGCAACTGTAGGTGGCGTCGCGGCAATAGCAATAGCGACTCCCGCGAATGGTGCAGCGTAAGCGCTAATAATCGACGCAACTCGCGATCGCCACTTCCGCGGGGATTACGTCGAGTCGAGAGAGAGAGAGAGAGAGAGAGAGAGAGAGAGAGAGAGAGAGAGAGAGAGAGAGAGAGAGAG
>NW_022639542.1:877396-905418 GCF_010583005.1 Odontomachus brunneus
AGAGAGAGAGAGAGAGAGAGAGAGAGAGAGAGAGAGAGAGAGAGAGAGAAGACGCTCGTTTGCTCGCACAGATCGAGCTTCTTTCGTAGATCGGGCTTCGTCGCGAAGGAGATCTCCCGGAGGTGCTTACTCTCGAGAATCGAGCGGGAATCGCAAGTTCATACGAACGCGTGCGCTTGGGTAAGGTTAGTATTGTTGAATTCGATTAGCATTCTCTTTCTCTCGATCGCGATCGATATCGAGCGATATCTGTCAGTGTGATTTCCGTAATGACAGGTGTAAGAAACGCCGAGTCGACACGTCGCGACAACCTTCGGTTATATATACTAAAGGTAAGGAGATTATTGTCTAATCGTACTTACGTTACGCGTTAACGTACTTACGTTACGCGTTAACGATCGCACATTGTCATTTTCCACACGTCATTGTCCCGAGACCTATTTCCGCGCGAGATTCGCTTTCAGTACTCAAAAGGCACGTAAAACACGGAGCGATGTTGATCGATGTGTCGATGTTGCTCGATGCAAAAAGGAAGATGCGCAATGCATGATGGACGCCGAAAATGCGCGCCGAAACGCGAGTAGTATCTGCCACTTTACAATGACACGCTCTCACAGACGGAGTACACACTCTCCCGTCTCTCTCTTAGTAATAGACCGACGCTACTCTCCTGAGATTCGGTGCCGCGTATCTATCTTTCCGATTACCATCGCATTTTTAATTCCCGGTTCATAAATCCGACGATCGTCCGATTTCATTACTGTTTGAATGAGTCGATAGTAATAACAAATGTAAGAGACGCCGAGTCGACACGTCGTGACAAACATCGGCTGAATATACGAATAAACGGGAAGATTGCTTTCTAATAACGTACTTACGATAGTTGCCGATCACACATCGCTATTTCGACACTCCCGACACTTGTTTCCGCGTGAGACTCGATTTTGCCACTCAAAAGGCACGTCAAACGCGGAGCGCTGTTGATCGATGTGTCGACGACGGTTGCTCGATGCGGAAAGGAAGATGGTCGCGCAATGTATGACGGACGCCGAAACGCGAGCAGAGTCGTCATTCTACAACGACGCGTTCTTGCAAGTGGCGTACACACTTCCCTATCTCTCTTTTACTAATAGACCGACGTTACCTCCCGACATTCGGCGCCGCGTATCTGTCTTTCCGACTACCGTCGCATTTCTAATCCCCGATTAATGAATACGAAGATTGTCTGATTCTGTCGCTGTCTAAGCGATTCGAGGGAGATTACGTGTGTCAGAGACGCACGTCGAGTAGACACGTCGCGACAAGCACGGGTTCATATGAGTCGAGAAAACAGCAGATTACCGCTTAATAACACACTTACGTTACGTCCTGACGATCGCACATCGCTGTCTCGTCACTCCCAATACTTATATGCGCGTAGGACTTGACTGATAATACACAAAAGACGTGTGAAACGCGGAGCGATGTCGTTCGATGTGTCAATGGCGGTGGTCGATGTAAAAAGGACGAAAATGGCTACGCAACGAACGCCGAAAACGCGCGACGTGAGCGCTGCTACAGCGACGCGCTCTGCACGCTCAGATCCGCGGCTGCCTATCACTCGATAGATCCGATAGATCGATATGGCAAGCTATCGATCAGACACCTTCATTCTTTGCTGTGCGTTTCTCATCACTGTTGAATGAATCCAAGTAGCACGTTCTCGCTTTGTCGATTAATCAGCAGTCATAAGTGGTCTGTTCTTTTCAGCTGCACTGTTGAACTGGTGCAATAAGTTAGAGTGAGAAAACATATACTTATCTCACTTTAACTTATTGCACCAGTTCAGCAGTGCAGCTGAAAAGAACAGACCAAAGAATTCGTAGCTGAATACGAATACGGCTGGCCAAAAACTTTTAGTAACTATCGAGCTGTCGGCGGTACACGGCATTCGCAGCGCTGAGATCCGCGCGGACCAATTAGAGCCTTTCTTCGCGCGCTCTGCGGTGTCTGTAGTCTCTGTCCTGAGTGTACACAAGTGAGTGAGTGAGAGAGCACGAATTTTCGGCGTCCGTCATGCATCATGCGGCTGTTCTCGACCTATTCGCATCGGGCAACCGCCATGAAAACATCAATCGACATCGTTCCGCGTCTTTTATCTGTCGAGAGTGAGCCTCGTGCGGAAATGAGTAATGGGAGTGCCGAAAAACAACGATATTCGACCGTCGGGACGTATCGCTACGTTATGAGACCGTGATCTGCTCGTTTCTTCGCATATATCCAGCTGGTGCTTGTCGCGACGCGTCGGCTCGGCGTCTTTTACACTTGTCATTACCAACTTGAATAATAATGGAATCGGACGCTCGTTAGGTTTGTTAATCAGGAATCAGAGATGCGATGATAATCCGAATGATAGATAGATGTGACGCTAGGCATATTCGCGGCGTCGAATCTCGAGAGATATCGTCGGCCTATTAGTGAGAGAAACATAGAGGAGTGTGTACTTCGCCTACGAGAGCGCGTCGTTATAAGAGTGGTGACACTGATCGCGTTTCGGCGCGCATTCTCCGCGTCCGTCATGCATTGCGCGGCCATCTTCCTTTACGTATCGAGCAACCGTCGTTGACGCATCGACCAATATCGCTCCGCGTTTTACATGCCTTGTGAGTGTCGAAAGCGAGTCTCGCGCGGAAACGAGTGTCGGGAGTGCCGAAATAGCGATATGTGATCGTCGGGAGGTATCGTAAGTACGTCATTAGAAAGCGATCTTCCCATTTGTCCATATATCCAGTCGGTGCTTGTCGCGACGTGTCGAGTGTCGGTGTCTCTCTTACATGTGCTATTCGTCTCGCTCGAGTAGTAATAGAATCGGACGATCGTCGGATTTATGAATCGAGAAATGCGATGATAAACGGAAAGACAGATACGCGACGCCGAATCTTGGGAGGATACCGTCGGTCTATTACTAAACGAGAGACAGGGAAGTGTGTACTTCGTCTATGAGAGCGCGTCGTTATAAGAGTGGTGACACTGCTCGCGTTTCGGCGCGCGTTTTCCGCGCCCGTCATGCATTGCGCAGTCATCTTCCTTTTCGCATCGAGCAACATCGCTCCGCATTTTACGTGCCTTTTGAGTGTCGAAATCGAGTCTCGCGCGGAAACAAGTGTCGGGAGTGCCGAAATAACGATGTGTGATCATGGGGAGATATCGTAAGTATGTTATTAGAAAGCGATCTTCCCGTTTGTCCGTATATCCAGCCGGTGCTTGTCGCGACGTGTCGACTCGGCGTCTCTTATGCTTGTTATTACCATCGACTCATTCAAACAGTAATGGAATCGGACAATCGTCGGATTTATGAATCGGGAAATGCGATGATAAGCGGAAAGACAGATACGCGACGTCGAATCTCGGGAGGGTAGCGTCGGTCTATTAATAAGCGAGAGACGGGGGAGTCTGTACTTCGCCTGTGAGAACGCGTCGTTGTAGAGTGAGACGACACATTCGCGTTTCGACGCGCATTTTCGGCGTCTGTCGTGCATTGCGCGGCCATCTTCCTTTTCGCATCGAGCAACAATCATCAACACATCGATCAACATCGCTCCGCGTTTTACGTGCCTTTTGTGTGTCGAGAACGAGTCTCGCGCGGAAACAAGTGTCGGGAGTGCCGAAATAGCGATGTGTGATCGTCGAGAGATATCGTAAGGACATCATTAGAAAGCAATCTTCCCGTTTGTCCGCATATCCAGCCGGTGCTTGTCGCGACGTGTCGAGTGTCGGTGTCTCTCTTACATGTGCTATTCGTCTCGCTCGAGTAGTAGTAGAATCGGGCGATCGTCGGATTCATTAATTGGGAATTAGAAATGCGATGGTATATTCAGAGGAAGAGATACATAATATATCGTCAGAGACATACACGACACCGCGGAACTGAGTGTGCAATTAGGCAATAGTCGAGCGTCGCGCCGCTGCCGGCAGCGCGACGGACTAGCGGCGTGAAGCGCGCCGGAGCAGCGACCGCGACCGTTAGTGAAAATCGCAGCGCGAGTGTGCACGGCCTGATCAAAGTGTCCGTCGCGTAAATCGACACTGCGTACGCGTTCTGCGAATCGTGACGGCAGGAACAAGTCGGGCCGCGAGGAACAGTGGCCGCGGACGGACCAATCCTACACGGACGATTCCGCGATCGCGTCGCTAGTTTCCGTAAATTTCACGTAACGTGCCCGCCGAGAACGCGATCCCCCCGAGCGGCGCGAACTGTTTGCGCGACCGCCGCCAGTGGCTTACATTATTAACGAGCGCCTGCTGAAAAAGAGGACGCCTATCTCCGGCCGCGAGTGACGGTTTTAAAACGGCGCCGAGCGAGCGGCATCAGTAAGAATCGATCGGTCGAAAGTTCGTCGCGGACGGCTGATTGCAAAACAGCGAGGGGACATTCTGCGGGGGCCGAACCTTGCGCGTTGGGTGCTGCTGCGAAACCTCTTCCTTCGACAGCGAAGTTGGCGAAGCTGCGGACAGCTGCGAACACAAGGACTCCGATGTACGCACGCACGCACGCTCACGCACCGGCGATATCGACGAAACGTGGTATGTACTCTGCAGCAATTATATCGCAAGGTACAATATACATTTGCTCTTAGGCGCAATATTCGATATATCCACTTGTACATGGAAAAAACCACTCCGTTAGTGTAACTGAATTTTCTGTTATCTGGGAATCCAGACGAAAAACTCGATTGTCAGAACAGAAAAATCCCTGTGGGAGATCTCTACTCAGCCAATTGCTCTCAGTTATCTCAACCGAGTTTTAACACAACTGGGGCTCTTTTAATGAAGTCTTATTAACAGTTATTACCTGAAACTCGTCTCAAATGAGATAATCGCCTCAATAAGACCCGTATTAAAAAATTGTCGTCTGAAACTTATCTCATGTGAGATACATAGATTTTTACTTAGAGTTAGATTCAGGTTTTTTTCCAATTGAATTATGGTATATATAATATTTATATCTGTAATGTGTGATTTTCAATGAAATGATTTTTATCTCACTCTGAATTAAAATCTGAAATTACGGGTGTCAAATTTAAATTTAAAGTTAGACAAGAGTTTTCCAGTCGAATGATTCAACTGGGAAACTTGTAACTAACTCTGAATAAAAATCTAAGTATCTCACATGAGACAAGTTTCAAGTGACAGCTATTAACCTGAATGTTCAGATAAATGTTTTCGATCATGCGTAACAGAAATATTATTTCTCGTCAGCAAGTTTCCGGCTCGGTTTCCATTCAGTCACACGAACTGTATCTTTTTTTTTTTATGTATAGGTCATGCGCCCACCTTTTTTGGAGACGTAGGAAATTTGGCGCCAAGTGCGCGCGCGCGCACATACGTTTGACTTCTGTATTCTGCCGCGATTACTCTGCGGCGAACGAGGCGAGAATTTTTCGCACGCGGGAAAGTTGGAATTCCTAGCCTCCGGGTTTCACCGTGGGTTGGTCCGCGTGCGTCGGACAGCATTTCCGATCTCCTGCGCGAAGTGGATTGGCAATTTCGTAAATGCAGCTTCTTTGCCGATGCAACGATGAACGCGTTAATGATTCGCGTCCAGTTGGCGCTTCATCGCCGCGTACATACGACAAAAGGTTACGAAATTATTTCCCCCGTTATATCAAACAGCCCATACGTTATATTACCATAATACAATGAATCTGAGCGTTGGGAATAAATAAGAAAATCCGCGCACACGACAAGAGATCGCGTTCGAGCGAGTGTGGTTTGCGACGCGTAATATCGCATAATTAATGCAATTTGCAACTCTCGCACGTCGTTTTTCGGCTGAACTCCTCAATTAGGCGACGGAGGGCGAGGCGATCCTTAAAGGGGACCGTTCGTTCGCTCCTTGTCCCAGCGGAGATAGCGAACTGGCCGGGCTTTCAGTCGAGTCTGCGCCGTTGTCGACAGTGAGTCCTCGTCGGCGAAGTGAGCCGCGGCTCGACATCCGACGCGACGCTTGTGAAACGTCGTCGCGTTGCTCGCTGCCGCAGCACGCGTTGATAAAGCCGCACGATAACGAGATGCAGTGCGACGCGGCGCGGCGCGGAGTTACCTCACGCACCAAGTGCAATGCTACAAACTATCACTTTTCTCGCGCAACAAGACTACGCGTACGGCGACCGTGTGCGCCGTAACAGTTGCGAAATCTATTGTGGAGCGCCGAGACCCCGAGTCATTACAACGCCCACGCGCGCCCGCGGATACGTTACGCGGCAGGGAGGGTCCTTACAGGGCGTCCGCTGCGATTTATCGTCGGGCTACGTACGAGAGATCGCGGATGATCGCTCGATATTGGCCACCGAGCAGCTGGCTAGCTTATTCCTCGTTATCTGCGCGATTAAATTTACCACGAAATCTCTCGAACGGATTCGTGGGGAGCGTAATTTTTAGACGGTCTATCATTGGAATTATGTGTGAGAGAGAATATTCTTGACAATTGACAGTTACAAGGATTTCATACGTGGAGTATTTATCGAAATTGTCGAACTTCGAGATCGGGATTATCGTACTCTTTTGCTCTAGGATTATTCTGTGAGAGTTATTCAACCGAGTTGAAATATTGATTCTACTCTGTCGACCTCAATATCCCATTTAACGCCTACTTTAAGACTCTGAAGCCTGTATCAAGCTCTTTTGATTTTACTTAGCGCACTAACTTTACCGAGAGGTTCTCTTTAGAACCTACAAGTGGCATCTTGTGCGTTTTCTGCCATTTAGAGGTGCTAAGTAGAACTTCAGTTTCCGTGTGTATGAAGTATACACTGCTCCTTCAGAATCTACACTGAGGAAAGAAATATCTAATAATAATAATATATTATGCTAATAATATATTTACGTAAATCTGAATTCTTTTATTTGAATGAAATAAATAATTGCTTCCGTGGAAAGTTAAGGTTTGAAGAAAATATATATTTTCTTACTTGAAAAATATTTGACTTTATATAAGCAAATATGTATCAAGTAGTACCCATCAAATAAATATTTTTTACTTCTTGAAAACTTTTTCTCTCAGTGTACAGACGTTGGAAGGTTCAGATCGAAAGTAGGACAAAATTTCGACTCGGGAAGATGGGAAGGAAAATTTATAATTTTTTATCTACGCGTGACAGATGCGATTCAAAGTAAATATGAAATGTCAATTAATTCGCCAAGATGCATCTCTCTCTCTCTCTCTCTCTCTTAGACGAAGATACTCTTCTTATCGTTACCTCGAAGATGTTCAATTTTCGTTTAAATATCCGACGCGCATAAACAATAGAGATCAACGGCCGTGGAATCGCCCGCCTGTTTCTTAATGAAGTGCCTGGCTCTTTCATCATCCCTGCTTGGCCGTAGATAATACACAACGAGCGGAACGCAAATACGCAGGCTCGTCTCGCTTGCGAGCGATCGAGATCGCGTCCTTGTATGAGATTCCTCGCCGGGAATCGGTCTGATAAGATTAATATATCTGTTCTCTCTCCGCGGACTATATCCGACTCGGGAAAATCCGAGAAAATTCTTCCGACGAGTATCGTTACGTGATGCGAATCGAGCGCCGTGGAATACTTCTCGGTTATAGCTCGAGCACTGCAGCCTTGTTCCGTTATTGCGCTCCGACTTTCTGCTTCAAACATGCAAAAATTATCAAGAACCGGGAGAACATTTCGGCTTGAATCGGTCGAGTATATCTCGCTGCGACTGCTTGCGATATCGCTCGGTTTGCTAAGCGCGAGAGCATCCTGTCTTGGACGTAATTTTTGTGCCCGTGTTGAAGAATTAAGCGAGGATTTATATACAATAATTTCATTTAGGGATATTATCTCTCTCATCTCAACCTGCATTAAATGTTTAATCTCTTCAGACTACTCTGCAAATTGACAAGTTAATTGGTCGCTATTATATTGAGAAAAATATATTTAAAAATTAACAAATATTTCTTAGAGGTATCATTACTTAAGCCGAGTAAAAAAATACTTGGTTTAAATGAAAAGAAATTAATTTTATTTAGATAAGTATGTTAATGCACCCAAAAAATATTTTTAATTAAAAACATTTTTTTTCAATGTAATATTCAAATTGTCACGTTTCTTTCATTACAACGAACAGTAGAGCGATGCGTTCTTATCGTCATTAAAAGGGCAATGCCGTCGTACGATTTTGCACGTCGATATCGGGCACCTTCCTCGCGATTATTATCGTGCCTTGAGTTTTATTGACTCGCAGAGACCGGCATGTGTGAGTCTCTGAATGAGTCAGAACGGCTTGTGTTCGGCCTCGGATTGTTTAGAGCGTCACGATCGCGCCGTCCGATAGAGAGCGCGGATCGATAGAGCGTGATGTTTTCAAAAAAAAAATGGAAAAAAGAGAGAGAGAGAGAAGAGGGAAAAAAAAACCAAAGAGAAAGAAGAAAAAAGGCAGCCGTAATCGACTACGTCCGCTTGCGCGCACCAGTGCGGGTAATACAATTCCGCTAATTGCGCTTTATCGATAGCCGGGCTGTTACGCGCGGCTTTGACACTCCATTCGTGCGGCGCGATCCGAAAGACGAATTCGACGCGGCACGGCCGCATGCGGTCGAATTTTAACTGCCGCGAGTTCGTTTAGCATGACCGTTCGACCCGCCGTGCCGCTCGTGCCATCGCATCGGTTACGATGGTTCAACGTTACGCTGGGAATTCGGGCTCGACCGCGGTTGATTTGCCACTTTATGATATGCGAACTTCACAGCACCGAAACCTCCAAATGAGTAGCGCGCGTTTAACTCTCCGACACGTCGAAACGCTCCGAACTCAATTATAATCACGTCTTTGTTTTGCTGCCCCTCTGCTCCCCCCGTATTGTGAGGTAACAAATTCCTAAGAAATAAAGAATATTTATTCGATGGATGCTGATGACATTTATTCACAGCTAAATTTAAAGAGAAAGAGTTGTTAAAAGGCTCGGAGATTTTAAAAAAAATCAAAATAAAATAGGGCTAAACATAGAGTGAATATATGCAAAAAATTGTTTTAATTCGAAATTATCTCCTAAATAGGGACAATTAATTAATTATCATTAATGTATACATAATTATAATAATAATATATATATAATGTATACATAATATATTAATATATTAATGATAATTAATTAATTGTTCCTATTTAAAAGATAATTTTGAATTAAAAATATTGTTCGCATACATTCACTCTATACTTTTCTCTCTTATAGGTCTTATTTTATTTTAGTCTCTTATTTAAATAGAACAAACGACTGCTTTCACGAAAAGAGCTGAGGTTCTCAACAGAATGCTGTATCTTCTTGTTTCGGAAAAAATATTCTTTCTCAGTGTAAAAATGTGTGTGTTAGTACCCAAGCAACTATGTTATTAGTATTCATTGAATAAATACTCTGTATTTCTTAGATATTTTTTTGTCTCAGTGTAGAGTGAGAGAATTCCGTTAGTTACCAGGAATTTGAAATTGCATCGTTTTACATACGATCAAATTAAATTCTTGTTTTCTTTTTTTTATCGTCGAAGGAGAGTACCGTTGCACGTCATATCGTATCATACCGTACATTGAAGGATACTTTTTGCAGGAATTACGTTCGTATTGACGTCGCTGCAAGAGTGGGAGCTTCCGGATGAAAAAGAGTAAATCCGGAAATGTTATTTTTAGCGACTCGTGGGCAACGATTTGTCCGTTCTGAATCGATGCGCGTATCCTCGGCGAACGCTCGTGACTCGCCGGTCGACGGACTTTTCGTTTACATGGCGCGTCTCCCGCCTGCGTACGCGTGCTGGCACGCATTGGGCTAGGTCGTGTGGTGGTCGGCAGGACAACGGACGCTTTGTTTCAGGAGTGCCTCGAGCACGTAATCGCCGCGCCGGGCCGGCTTTTCTGTGGCGTGCATTCCGCGCGCTGATTCGTCCGTCTGCTGCGCAAGGTCCGAATTTTTCCGAATTAGGACTGAGCAGATTAGTCTCATGTTACTGAGAATTACAAAAAGATCCATCGTGACAACTGTGCTGTAATCGAGGAGTGTACACTTAAGTTAAAGTTAATTATTAATCGCCGATTCTTTCTGATATGTAAATTTCGAACATTACACGCGTACTTCTTACGTTTTCAGTTCGTGTTGTTTGCGAATTCCGCGCGATTGTACTCGGGAATTGAATCAAATCTGGAATGTCGAGTAACAAAGTGCATGTAACGCGGATGCGTAGGTGGTAGCGCTTAAACGAGGTAAATATTAAGTCAATTAGAAGACGCCGCTTTCAGACGTGAAGTGTTTGTTCAGTCGCGGTAGGGAAAACCGCAGGTGTGTAATGTCATTAGAAACGCGTGAATAGACGTAATGTCGAATATGTCCCGAGTGTTAATTGCTAAAAAGAGAGATACATATATACGTATACATGCACTTGCTCTCTCGAGTAAGGCACACAGTTTGAGAGATTTGGACGTTCTGTTAAATTTAGACCTGATATTGCACACATACAATATTGGAACGCATCCGAAAATATTCTCCGCTGCAAAATCTAACACCTATATACAAGACGTACCGCGGATATCGGGTAGCTTATCTCGAGTATACACACATCCAGACTTTTCGGCGAATATAGAGAAATAAAAATAGGCGAAGGGATCTATTTCCACAACGGGCTGTGTTTGTCGCGACAGCGCGCCTTGGTACTCGACATCGCGACAGACGGCGCACCATTAGAGCGATCGCGTTTCATGAATCAGCCTGTAGCGATGCACACGTAGCCATTGAAACTCGCCACGATGGCGACGAAAAAGAAAGGAAATATGTGGGAGCGAGAGAAGCGAGCTCAGATGCGACGGTAACGGGTCAGAGAAAGAGAAAGAGAGAAAGCGAGGTAAAAGAGAGGACGAGAACGAGGCGCGGCCGTATTTTCGGGTGACCGTGGCCCTGCCCTCGGCTCGAGGCATCGTTTATGTGCCACTCGGTGCATTCTACTCACACTGTCGCCGGGTGGTCGCGCGCTGCGATATGCGCGCATGTGTGCACACTGTACCCGTGTCCGTGTGTGCACGATTGCGAGCGTGTATACACCGCGGCGCATTTATATTTGGCCGGAGGGCGGAGCGGGTTCGGCGCTGGCGTTCGCGTGTGCATCCGTCCGTGCATGTGCACGGCACGTGTACGTGTGTACGCGTGTGCATTCGTGCACGTGCAGAGGGGGTCAGTGGTTCCGGCGGTTTTATTATTCGGCACTGCACGTCGAGTTAACCCAGGTCAGTGTGGTAAAAAAGCCATACGTTCGGGGAGCTCGCCACACGAGCTTCGTCCGAGCGACGAAGCGAGAAGGAACGCGAGAAAGGGAGGGAGGGAGGAGAAGAAAGAGGAGGAGGAGGCAAGAGGGAGGAAGGCGACGCAATGTGCACGGCGTGTCGCACACACTCGCACGCACGCACGCACTCACGCATACACGGCGGGAATGCATTCGCGATGCGGACGACCGTCGAACGTCGCGTGCGTTGCCAAACCAGGCTGCGCCTGCTCGACGCGGCTCGCTCGAATGCGTGCGAGCTTCACGCACGATGTGAAATTTCGAGATTCTTTTCGTTCTCGTCGTAGGCAGGTTGATTGCAGAAAAGCGAGTTTGCGAACAAACGTGACGCGCGGTAAAAGATGAAAACGTCAATTAATCTGAACGTGTGCCTAAACCTAATCTTATTGTTTTGGTCTTTAGATACGAATACACTTAAACTTTCGATATGAAATATATGTACCGTTGCGCACTCACAGTCCCGTGCATGTCCAGATCCTTGATCGCGATTCGCACGTTTAACACAACATTGCATTTTTTACTGCGGATACGCGAAAAAAATTTGATTAGATTAAACGGATAGGATAAGCAATATAATTATTGTCACCTCATAATCATCGGTAAGATACATGAAAAACGTGAAGATTGCTTATGTATACATTTGTCAATTGTTAGGAATGAATACACTAAGAAAAATACTTGAAAATTTATTTGTATGATACAAAGCATATTTCTGTGAAATAAAATATATTTCTGCGAAATAAAATTTGTTTCCGTGAAATTTTTGTTCTACAAGTAAATTTTCAAGAATTTCTTTCTCAGTGTATAACAATTATTACTATTGTTACAGATATACTGAACAAATGATTTGGTTATCTCGAAACCAAAATTTAATTAAAATGGGATCAACCAAATGT
Organism: Odontomachus brunneus; assembly: GCF_010583005.1. Lineage (NCBI taxonomy): Eukaryota > Metazoa > Arthropoda > Insecta > Hymenoptera > Formicidae > Odontomachus > Odontomachus brunneus. The sequence goes on from NW_022639542.1 coordinate 889,601, forward strand.
TTTAATTTAATTGTAATCTAGAAATTTAATTGTCACTATTTTGCTTTGCTTAATGACTAAGTAAATATGTTACTGAGAAAATAAGGCAAAATAGAGACAATTAAATTTTTTTATTATAATTACCAAACATTTGGTTCACATCCCGTTTTAACCAAATTTTGGTTTTGTCAACGAAATCCTTTTCTCAGTGTGGTTGCTTATCACGATATACCGAAGAATTTTATTTGTCAAGATCTTTATATATTATTTCTATCAACGATATTGTTGTTGGTATTTCTACCAACGACGATTTAGAGATGCCAATGACTGTAGGATTTAACCTATTTTGTGAAATATGAACGAACCAGATACCTGGTTAAACAAATTATTTTATGTAAAAAATACAAGCATACATTTTTTTAAACAAAACAAAACGCGGACGTGTACGTAGTGGTCACTTGAACGCCGACAAGGAGTGATGTTTGAGTACTTCGGGGAATTTTGTCAGAATTTCGTCAGAAAATACAGAGACGGTCGCGACGTCTCGCAATTATTAACACACGACGTTCGGGCAGACGCGGCGAATCTCTCGGATGTATATCTCTGAAGATATCGAACGATAAGATGATTATCGAGTGATGAATAACTCGAAAGATAATGCTTTAATCCCGCGACGAGTCCATTTGGCTAATTAGACGAACGCGACGGGATCCTCTCTGTCCGATATATTTCACTTCTCATTATCATTACCACTGTCCTCTTTTGTATTTACGTGCCGTCATATTTGGAGCTTCTCTCTCCGCGCTCGCGCTCGCTACGGTGTGTCGCGTGCGCGTCGAAAGAGCGAGGCTCCGGTGCATTGTTGGTGCTCAAAATTAGAGCAGCTGATATCTGTCCTGGAAACGTAGAAACGCGCGGAGACACGTCGACTCGCACAAAAAAGCCGCGGACGTAAACTCAATAGTTGAAAATGCCGAACGAATATTCCGGTAAGCGACAAGAGTTGCATTTTCACATCGGCGACGGTGGCGGCGGCGGCGCGCGCACACACACACACGTTCGCGCGTGAATCTATATAGCGAGAGCGGCATAATTAAAAGTGCGCACATTTGATCCGGTAATTTCGTTGTTTATCCAAACGCGCGCTATGACATGCATCTTTTTTGCGTGATTTTATGCTAATGCCGACTATTACGGCGCGACAGTTCTTATCGCGGTGGAAAATCCTCAAGGTGTCTATCGAATCTGCAAAACTCGTTTGATCACATTAATCACCTCGAGAACATGAGCGAGAAGAAAAATATTAAACTGTAAAACTCGAAAACGGCACACGTGGATGTTCACATTTACTAACGGAATGTTTCGCTGGTTCAGGTAGAATTCTAAATGTCACGGTTAAAATTTTTCTCTGGTTTTTTGTATCTGCTAAAGAACTGTTTGCGGTGCGTAGAATTTGCAGCGACAACATTTCTAGCGATATCTGCAAGCAAATTTAGGTGGGTGTCACGGTTATACATTCGCTCGCCTCTCGTCGTCGCTAGTCTTTTCTTGTCTACCGTACAGTCACTTTTATAAGAAGTGCGAGTGAGCGTTACAGAGACACTTTCTTGCAAAATTTTGCAAATAGATCAGAAATACCGTCTCTGCCATTAATATTGATTAAATTACAAAACGATAAAATCGTAACGCGAAATTTAGTTCTCCGCTTTTCCGGCTCAATTACTCCACATGTGGTTAGAAAATTCGTTCAAACGAAAGAATGTTCTGTGTTTGACAAAAGAACAAGTTCGAAAGGACGCCGTTACAACCTTCGCCACGGTCGAGACGTCATCGTGACGGCAGGTATCATTTATTACGTATCTTTTATGAGCACTTAACCTCAGAGTGATAACGACCGATAAAATTCGCTTATTACTCTTCAACACTGCTTTAACTTAAAGGAATGTTAATTAAAACGTTAATTGAAAAAAAAAATTAAATAATGCAAGCAACGCAAAAAGTGAAGTTTCACACGCGAATTTCACAGGTGAATTATTTCGCAGTCCCTGTCACTCCGTTTCAGGGACGAGGGAGAACGCTAAGAGTAATTTTACGGCACGTGACTGGGCTCGTCGTCACCGACAACGCGGGTTCGAAAACGACAACGTTACTTATCTAAGTGCAATAGATACACGTAACGCGCGTAACGAATTTAAGTCGACATGCGCACAGACGTGCAGCAATACACCCTCCCACGTTCCCCGTTCGAATTATTGCTCGGCGTTGCGTATCCTTGAGACAACGGCGGGGCGCGTGAATTTTAGAGCGCGACGCGCGCTCGGTGAAATCACCATTGCAAAAATCGATTCGGCATCCGTAAATACTACTGCGTCGCGTGATGCGGCGTTCTCGCGCGACAAGGCGGGAGTGTGACAAAGAGAGGGCCCGCCGCCGAAGGTGCGTCGAGAGGTAGGGTAGAGTAAAGGCAGGGACACCGGCAGGAGGGAGGAGAACGACAAGGAGCACACGGTGAGATAGGAGGGTGGAGGTGGCTCGGTGGTAGAGTTTCGCCAGTTAGCCGGGTTTAAAACAGCTGCCGAATTTCCCTCTCGGCCGAGAGAGTGAGAGTGACCCATCGAGAGCGAGTGTGTTCCACATCGCGTTTCGCCCTCCTTGCCCTCCCCCTCTCTACCCCCCTTTCCCCCTCGTGCCGACACAAGTCAGCGCAGCCGGCAGCACGTACACACAGAGACATACACTTACACGCGGGACTCGTGCACATGCACATGCGGCGTTGCAGACTGCCGGGCCATTTGCGAGCATCCATGCGCGCGCTCCTACGTGTTACGTCTATATAGATTTCAGCGGGTCAGCGTGGTGCACACGTACCACACACACACACACATACATCCATGTAACCTATACACAGAGCCACGCAGAGGTGCTTACACGGGCACGTTAGTTCGCTATGTACGATAGCCGTATGTACGACGAGCGAATGTGCGACTGTGCGCGCGACGAACGGTGAGCACACATGGGAGGCGAGTCACACGAGAGTCACATACGTGCAGGCGGTAGCACGTGGCGAGTTTCGAAGGTGCAATGGTACGTGGGTGCACGCGTAGGCGTGGGACGCGTGTGTGCGCCCCCGTGGTGCGGCTGTGTGAGGAAGTACACACGCGTACGCGTACGGAGTCGCTTCACGGGCGTCCGCGTGTCTGCATTACGTATCTGATCTGCACCGAGTGTGTGCACAGAAAGAAAGAGAGACAAAGAGGGAAAGAGAAAGAGAGAAAAAGAGCAGTAGTCCCCGCCGGTAACCAGGGGACGGTATCCCCGGTTGGATACGACTTTTCCTCCCGTATTTCACCGCGGCGGTCTCGCGCTTTTCCTCCGCGCGACTCTTTGAAGCGCTTTGGAACTGGTTACCCGCTTTTCGAGTCGTCGCATCCGGCCTTTCTCTTTCTTCCGGCGTGTCGTTGGAAACGCGAGAGAGAACGTGAGAGCAGCTAGAGAGAAATCACGAGGATGCACGATTTGAAAATCGCGTGTTCTACTGCTTCTTTTTCTGTCTCTCTCTCTCTCTCTCTCTCTCTCTCTCTCTCTCTCTCTCTCTCTCTCTCTCTCTCTCTCTCTTTCTCTCTTTTCTTCCTTTTACCCGTCCCTCGTATTTGAGGTACTTTGATATCGATGATTAGCACCGTCGAGTGCAAGCAACTCGCGCAAAGGTAAGCTCGCTTTAAGAAGCTTTACATCTCTTCGCGAGCGCGCCACGCAGAAGCAGGCGAATTAGGCGATATGTAATTGAACGTTCGCTCTGATGCTCAGCTCTGGATTCACTTAGCACATTTAATCGCTTACTAACGAGGCGGTACGATCGCGACTAAATTTACCGTGGTCTCCCGAGTCGAAATTTTAATCTCATTTTCAGCCTTACTGTTCCATTCAACACCTATCTTGATACTCTGAAACCTATATATTAACCTCCTTTGATTCTATTTGACCTATCCGAGTTGAAATTTATCTTACTTTCAGCCTCACTATTCCATTCAACATTTATTTTTATATTCTAAAGCCTAACAGTATATGTCATGGATTAACATACACCATTTTTTTTTTTGATTATACGATAGCAATATATCTACACGTTCGTGTATTCGTGCTTTCGAGCGAGCAGCTCCATCGAAATAATCACCAGTCACGATGCACGAAAATATGCACGCACATCGCGCGTAATCAAGAAATTCGTTTTTGCGTTTGAAATGTCAAGGCCATCTCTCCGTGTTGTGTGCCGCGTCGCACGACGGACCAATTCCCCGCTTCGATTTCAAAGACACACACGTCGCGAACGAAGCTTTGCATAATGGACCGTTATTGAAGTTATTGTGAGAAGTCGGTTCAGGGCCGCGTCAGTTCGCGGTTGAATCGAAGCCGAAAGACGCGATCGCCGTCGTTTACGATCGAGATCACCTTTTTTCTTACGGGCTCCAAGGCTGACGCGCGTATCCTCGAAAGTTAAGATCGAATTTATTCGGAGGAAGGCCGAACGCTTCCACGAGCGATACTTTAGGATGATCCGCGTATTTACGATGCCGTGCACGCGCGCGCGCGCGTTCGTGAGGCTCTCCTTCCCACGCCGTGGGATATTACGTGTTGTGCTAAACACGACCGTGTGTGTGTGTGTGTATGTGTGTATGCGGCTGTATTATCTACGACGTTGCCGGAAATCGTCGACGTATTTTTGCGTACGGTGGCACGAGGGCGTAGTCGCCACGCCCCAGACGAGATGCAACAATACTCGATTTCCGAAAAAAGTAACACGAAGTCACCACCAGCTGTGGTTCCGACGAATCGAGGTTAGTAGTCTGTCCGTATAACTTGCCATTTGGCGCTATTGGATTATAACAACAATGCACCGGGTCTTCTATTCGCGTGTGAAACATGTGGGTGCCGGTAACGCGGTCGCATTTGATCGATATTACCGAGTTGTCAGCTTACACGTACATTATGACGCTTTTCTGCGCGCCATTTTAGCATATCGTTCTACGCGTTTTAACATTCTTTATTCCTCGCCGCCGTGCGATTTTCCACTCGCACCGGCGGATGAAATTCTATTTTTTTTTTTACTGTTTTAAAGCAAAATATGCATAGGCCACTGTGTGCAATAAAAAAAAGAGGAGAGAAAAGGAAAGAGAGACAGGTACAGATATTATGTAAAAAAATTTTATTTGTTATTTGAATTCGAAACAAATTATTGTCTGGAGTCGTATTTAATTTATACTACGCACTTAGGTTACGTTTAATCCTAACTTCACATTTTTATTGAACTCGACGCTTGCAAGGAACGGCCTGAATCTAGCGACGAACGCGAAAGATATAACACGTAATCTTTTTATTATGACTAATTAATTTAAAATATACCTCAGTGTTATACGTGAGAAATTACACAATTGTTGTATTATCTGTTGCGTGAGAGATTAAACAATTGTTACATTATCACCCTACGTTTTCCACATAAATCCACACTCATATTTCTATTAACCGTGCGCACCGCGAGTTAAACAAACATCTATTAATTGTGCGGTTTTGCGTCGCGGCACACGCGCGTTTTCACCATCGAGTACACAGAAACTACGCAATAATTAAATACCCGAGTTACATATATATGCGTATATATTATAATTATTAAATACGTCATATATGTACACCCCATGCGCGCGCGCGTGCATTTCGTCGCGTAATTTCGCTCGCTTTAACCCTTTGTGGCCCCACGCGACGCCCAAGAGTATTAGGTCAAATTTGCCGGTCGATATTCGGAGCGACGAGGCGGACAGAGTTAGAGTTAGAGAGAGTGAGAGAGAGAGAGAGAGAGAGAGAGAGTTGGAAGAAAGAGAGGGAAAGAGGAAGATAGATAGAGCGATAGAGATAGATAGATAGAGCTGCTCCGACAGCGAGTCGCGCGAGCGGACCTTCCGAATCGCTTCCGAGTACTCTCAGTTTCTGGGAGTAGTGCAACAAGTAGTAACGGTGTTTATATCGCCGTCGTGTTGGCTACGGCGTTGCACAGCGCCGTCGTGTTGATATTAGTGCACACACTCGCGCTTAGGTTAGGTATGTAGTAGATGGGCCGGAGGTATATAGGTCGACACGCAGAGCAGCAGCCGCAGCACAGCCGGGTTAAAGCGACCACCCCCGAAATTTTCCAAGCGGGATGAAACGGGACGGCCTGTTGACTAGCGTGCGCGCGCGGGCGAACGAACGTGCGAGCGAGCTCACGGCCGAAATATACACCGTGGTCATGTGCGTGCAAACCCGGGCGGTACATAACGGACGCGGGTATGTTATGTACCTGCGACGTGTACCGTGCACACAGTCGATCGTCCGATGTCGCGTGGCAACAGTCTCGCGAAGGTGGACGAGGGAGAGTGACGGCCACGCGGGCGAGGCGAGGGGAGAGAGCGAGAGAGGAAAAAAGTAATATAACGTTCTTTTTTTCCGTGTCGTGTGCGCCAAACGGCCGGTCGGCCGGCTTGTAATTGCCTAACCGCAGAAATTCGTTAACGTCGACGGGAGAAAGAGAACCACCGCCACCGAAATATCCGTCTCGCCCGTTGCAGCCGACAGATGACGACGCGCGTTTATCGGTTATTATCGCGTTTACGTAAGTTCGGCTCGCGTCGCGGACGCACGATAGAATGTGGAGCGACGAGTGAGTCTCATTTGAGAAGGTATCGCGTCTTCTTCGTTTTGGTCTAATCGGGTAAACGAAGCCTATGTCTCGGATATGCATTGAGAAAAAAATACTTGGAAATGTATTTGCTGGATATACGGTTCATTTCACACAGAAAAATTCAGAGAAACAAAAATAATCTCCATGAAATAAAGTTTGCTTCTACGAAACAAGCTGTTACTGTAAAATGAACTTTATATCCAACAAATAAATTTTCAAATATTCTTTGCTCGATGTATTCTGTCGATGTGTGTGCAAGTGTGGACGAGTGTACACATTCAGAAAAGTACGCTCTGTGTCTAAATGTTAGTTGTTTCAAGTATTTCCTGGGTTTATATATCTGGAAATTTATCTTATAAGAGAGAGAAAAAGAGAGAGTTTATCATCAGCATTAAATTTATTCAAAGTACATTCTGAATTCTGGCAAATTTGGAATTTCAGTCAAGATTATTAAATCAAAACAAAAATTTGGTTTGCTGGCTACTATAGAATCGAGTCAACTTTCTCGTCGATAAAGTTTCACAATATTCTCGCAGAGAGAACAAATCCTTTTTTTGAGTGTACGATGATGAGCTTTTCTCGAATTAATGATGAGTATATTACAATAAGACTATTATCAAGAAAGTCCTTTGAAGATAACCCTTACTTCAAAGGAGGAAAGTGAACCGAGCAATCACTCTTTTTAGCAGCAGAATGATTTTAGCACAGAGTTTTTCTGTGTGTACGAGATTTAATTAACGTAAACCAACGTGAACAATACTTTTTCTGTCTGTATAGAGCGTACGATAACAGAAGAATTAACGTTTACACGAATTAACGTCGAAAAAAAGAGCGATCAAATAAAAAGTGGATGGTTTCACTGATTGACAGTGCGTTAATTTGTTTCAAGGCTGATGTATTTCATTTATTTATTTATTTATTTTGTAGAAAAAATGCATGTGTCAGCTGTCTCGCTGAAATATTATTTGACCGTTTAAAAGAGTCGGTTCGGCGATGCGAGGTAAAATCGACCGAAACGTACGCGCTCCTCGCGAGACTTTTTTTTTCCCATTAAGCGATATCTCATTATCGTTTTTGCGCGGCCCCGCATTTCCGAATTAATCCGAAATGTAAAAACGACGTTTGTACTTACACGGCTTTTGCGGCGCGGCGACTGTACACGTAGATACGGATTTACTGTAACCGATTCGAAATAAACCGCGTGTGAAATTTTATTTTTATTGCGTTACTTTTAAATTTTTGCGCATCGGTAATTTGCAGTATGTCGCGCTGCGCGCCGGCCATTCGCAAAAACGCGGGCGCGCGCGGACGTCAGGCGCCGCCGGTTTCCGGCTGATCGCGCGACGTTGCCCCGCGAACAATTAAACGGCCCGTTCTTTCTACTGCTGGCGATATTTGCGAAATTGACTGTCAAAATGGCGGTCGCGCCATTTAAAGAGGGATTACCAGAGATAACGTTAAATTTGCGAGGGCGTATGAAATAATTTCCCAATAAGCGATCAAAGAGACGTGAAACAAAGTTTACATTGCACCGAATTCTCGCTAGACTGAGCACGTTACACGCGGCTTCCGTTCGCGGGCGATTTTCGGGAAATTGGCCGTTAATAACCATAAAATCCAGTTACGCGAATCTTTTCGCGGGCGAGCGCGACGATTGAGCGGTGCGTCGCGTTAAATATCTATTAACTTCCGGTTTAGTCATGAGTTGATAATACGCGCGGTTCAAACGATTTGTTCTGCCGGATTAATTCTGTCGTGCGTATTATTAATATTTCTATTAAACGTAACCCGGGAGGGAGGGAGAGAGAGAGAGAGAGAGGGGAGGGGGAAAGAGAAAGAGAGGCAGAGGAATTGTGTCGTTTCGTGTTTTTAGTGACACTGGTCGCCACTTAGTAACGCTATTTTCTTCTCTTTTTTCCTCTTTTCGTGTGCGCGCAATGCGCGTATTTCTCATAACGCATCGTCTCGCAAACGCGCTGTTTGTAAAAAGGAAAAACGTATTATGCATTAAAACCATGTGGTATCACGCCGGCCGCGCAATTTTTTCCACGCATTATGTTGGTGTGCACTTTGATCCTTTTTCAAACTCATCATATGCGAAAATTAAGCCTTAATTGGTGTGGTAGGGTGTTACACGACTTCACTTGTAATTATTTACCAACTTCATCATTATTATTTCAGCCATTCGTGCTGTGAAACTTGGAGGGACAGAGAGACTGTCCAAAGGGCTGTATAATTCTCGCCTGGCTATTTCTTCGTCGAGAGAGCCTTTGCGCGGCGAAACTAATAGCACCGCGACTAATCGCAAGATCGCCATTTACCAAATTCCCAAAATTAATACAAATGTTTTTCTTTGTTCTTTCTCGAATTAACTCCTTAAATAGTTATGCTCGAAAAAGTTTCGTGATAAAATGTGTCCGTGTAAGATGTCGCGATATCGAATTCTGAGCGGCGAAACCACGCGCAGAGATAGGCAGAAGCGAATTCGCTTCCTTGGCGTGTGCACGCGTGGACGGGGCAGAGCGAACCAGATAGAATCGCATAAATCAGTAAGGACGTCGATAGAGCCAGTCGTCGATCGGTCGGTCGGTCGGTCGATCGGTCCTTTCGAGGAAGGAGCGAAATTATTTCGAGCCGCGGTCGTTCACTCTGTTTGCGCTTGTGCCAAGCAATCGGCGCGCTCTGATGCCGACTGTACCTACGCCAGCGGTATGTAGATGACGGCGTACATATGTGCACATAGGTCGTTCCTCGCGCAACAAGTAGGTATCGCCAAAATATGGTCGTACGCGACCGTTAGATAGAGAATGAGAGAAAGAGGGATAGATGGAGGAAAAGAGAGAGAGCCGGCGAAGGGAGAGGAAAGAAGAAAAGATGAAAATATTAGTTAGAGGAGAAAGAGAGAGAGAGGGAGAGGGAGAGAGAAAGGGGGAGAGAGGGAGAGAGAGAGAGAGAGAGAGAGCTAGGCAAGAAGCACGCGGCGGCACGCTCACGCGCGAACAGCCGCGTTTCGCGTAACAGCATGGAATCCGCGGCTCCTCAAGGTTGCCGTCGCGGAAAAGCCGGAGCGATCCACGCTTCCCGCGGCGACGACGCCTCCGACGAAAATAGACCCCGTCGACCGAGCGGAGATTGCCGACAGAGTGGAAAATTGGCTTAATTCCGCGACGTGTAAACGAGCGCTTAAGTGTGTCGAGAAAGTTTTATGGGTTATCGCGGCGCGGAAACATTGGCGTCGCGCCAGAGCCAGCCAGCCAGCCAGCCGGTCGGCCAGCCGACCGACCCTGCCGCCGCCCGCTCGCCGGGCCAGAGATCCGAGTCTCTGGATTATTAATTGTTTGACGATCCGTTAAATCGTACTTCCCTGAGTTATTAACGGTACGCTTGGCAGGGAGAATCCAACGGCGGCCGGCGCGAAAATTTACGGCTGTGAATGGAACGCTCTGTAAACGGCGCCGCACGCGTTCCTTCCGCCGCTTTCGCTTGAAACGGCTCTCTTGTGAAACTGAAATTCGTCGAGTGGCTCGGCGAGCGCGATGAGAGGTCGAGGCGCGATGGATAACACGTGTATGTGTGTGTTGCGAATTTCGAGATTTCCAATTGAGAGTTCATTTCGGGATTCGCGCGGTTTTTGAGTCTTTTGAGTCTGCTGTGCCTAGCCACGGGTCTTTTAATCGATGAAGAAGTGGGAAAACCATTTCGGTGTACCATTTGCAAATACAAAGATATTTGTACGAGAGAACACTTTAGATCGCTTGAGCGTATACTTGTAAAACGTTTTGGAAACTTTTTTTTCTCTCGACCGACAGTCCAATGAATCATCGTAAAATTAAAGTGACTTGCGACCCTCTTCTTTACCAGACTCTTCCTCATGACTTTGTCAATGGCGGAAATTATATTTTTATATTTTGGGGATCGCTAAATTCAAATCTGAGGTCAAAATTGTGGAATTCAAAACGGCGGATCTAGAAATTCAAAAAATCGTTTGATTTACATAAAAAATTAAAGTCTAAAGGTTTTTGAAATCGCTAATTTTAAATTTAAAATAAAAATTTATAAAATTAAAATGATTATTACAGACGAAATATTTAAAATAAATTTAATTTGCATAAAAATTAATTTTGAAATTTTAATGATTTAAAATTTTTCGTCACTATATTGAGTTCACTATTCTTGCAACAACAAATTTTAATATTGAACTCGAAAATAGCGGCTTCGGAAAATCCTCGATCCCAAAACTTTTATACAAATCGGACGATTTTTTTATCTTTGGTCCGTCATTTTGAATTTTAAACTTATAATTTCAGACTCAAGCGACTCAAAAGACTGCTGAAGGAAATAATCTTTTTATAATTTTATTAAAGGTTTTGCCACACATATTTTTGGCCTATAAGTATTTTTTCGCTCAACAGCCAAGAAATTAATCGATCATTTCGTTGGATGAGAAATCGTTGTCTGCTGGGTTGATTTTCAATATTTCGTCGGTGCGATGAGGAGACCTCGTCTTCCAGCAGAGACGCGTTTCGTTCGCACGGCACTCGGCGTCGGCCCTTTTGGGTGCTGCTCGGGACTCGGGACTGACATTCCTTGCAAATCGCTGCTCGGTTTCGATGGTTCCCGTGCGCAGCCCGCGGTCCCACGATCCCTGGGACGATTTGAATGTGGCAGGCGAGCGTGGTCGATGCGAACGCGAGAACGCAATGCGGACGGCGTGTACGGGCTAGTACTGGAGTCATTTCTGGATCGCGATTCGATCCAGCGAGCCTCCGGGCGCGATGCGCACTTGGCGCATCAAACTACGTGGCTTTTCGTCACGCGGAGAAATCTGCGTCGTTCTCGTAACTTCTAATTTCATGTTGGAGAACTCCCCGAAAGCGTGATAACGTGAGACACTCCGGAAACAATTATTTCGAAATCTCACGGAAGCGGGCAGTTTTTTTATCGAATCATTCGTTATGTGCACGGAATAGTTGTGCATAAAAATAATATTTTTCAAATCAATATCAGCGAATTACGGTGCGCGTTCGAGTATCGTAGATAGGATTTCACCTCTCACGTGTAATGTTGGATCTATGAGACCCGAACGAATGTGTGATGGCTAACCAACTTTCGTTTGGGGTTCGGGAAAATTTCAAAATTGCTCAAATCTGTTTGCACCTCGCGACTTTATTACGTTTTATATAGAATATTACAATTTTCTCTTTCATATAAATTTTCTTCAATTTTATTATGTTTCCAGTAGTGCAGGAATAGACTGCCGGTATGGTAATAAATTTCGCGCGAGAAACACGGACAATTTTTTAATGGCGCACTTCAGTTGCTGAATATAAATAGTATGCATGAAATGAAAGGATAACCGATTACATCAATCTGCTCCCCTGTTATAAAACTCTACAATGATTTATACTATAAAATTTTTTCCGTAAATCTCACGAGACTAAAAAAGGATGTGTCCAAAATTATTAGTTTTTCATGAAATTATAGTAGTTCAAGGTTGCTCAAATTTGACGGGCCGCAGACTGTACAGTGTGTTTCCGAAAAATATGATTGCACGCGAGGAGTTAATCAGCGAGTGACTCGCGAAGCTTTGAGATCAAGGGTGCGAAAGTGTCGCGATGTTGTTTGCACGGCATTGCACTCCGCGGCCGTGACGCGCCGAGAGGAAAGCGCGGAAACGTCGGAAACGGTCCGAGATCGAAGATAACAACCGGTCGATGTGTTAGCTTCTAATTACTATCCGAACGTGACGCAACGCGAACGCAGCGCAACGCAGCGCGCCGCTGCTGCGGCGTCGTTCTAATGCAACACCTTCGGATAGATTAATATCGCGGGGAAAACTATTTTTGGCTCAAGGGCGATAGCACGAATCGCACACCGGTGTCCCGTTCGTCGATCGCGACTCGATACGACGACGACGGCGGCGATGGCGGCGGTGGCGGCGACTCGACTCCACCGGAGAAAGGTGACGTTTCGTAGCGCGAGTCGTGCCGCGTCGCGCGCGACTCGTAGGGACGAGTACTTACGTAACGCCAATTACGGTGTGCCTACGGATACTTACGAGTAAACATCGCTCGGTTACGGTGCGTTTATGCACGCGTTATTCTGTGTCAGCATACCTTGCACTTACCGTTACCGCAACGACGCGAAGACCCTTTTGCCGCCGCTGTCCCAGATAACACGAGAGTGAACGTATCCGCGCGTCACACACGCATACACATATACACACACACACACAACAGAGCGGATAGCCGTTGTTTGTGTGACTTGACGTCAGAATAAAATAATAACATTCGCGCACGCGATACGCGTGTCAGCGGCGCGACTCCGTCAAAGGGCGCGTGGATTCGCGCGTTGGCCGCGGGCCGCGCCGCTAATGATATAACCGCGCGATCGATAGTCGCTGTGCATCTTCTCGGAAATATTTGCTGGCTTTCTATCGACGTATAAATTGCACTCCAGTGCGATTACTCGATGAGTCCCCCCTCCCCGCCCCCATCCCGCCCGCGCGCTGGCGCTCGCAGATTCGTCTGGAGGATTTCGCCGAGGCCGGCGCGACCGCGCGCGCACGCACGCTTAATTACCGAAATATCGCGCTACATTTCGCAATTTGTTATTATCGAACGACAAGCTAGACGATTAATAAAACAGAGTACACTAATTAATAATAATTTGATTTGCGTAATGAGCGCACCGGCGCATTTGCATTTATTGACAAAGTCAATAATGATTTATCGATCCGCAACCGACAAATAATTGTGGGGCAAATTAAATTGGAATTAGCGCAAAAGCGGCGCCCTTCCTCATTTTAATTAATTACCTTCGCGACAACGCCGGCGCGCCGGCGCGCGCGTCTCGTGACCACGCCGGGCGCTCTTTCGTGCAATCAAAGAAGCGTCTCGTTTCTGTGCGCGTTTCCTCTCACAAAAATCAACGCGAGCCGCGTAAACACGTCGGTATTATTGTAAGCGACTCGCGCGCTTAATTATTTCAATGCGCCGCGCGATTGAATAACGTCGAATAACGAGCGAATTCGCTCGGCCTGCCGCCGCCCGGCGTTTTCTTAAAGTCATCTAAACCGGTTTCGCGAAGAATTTAATCTTTATCCGCGCGCGTGGTGAACCGCAGATGCGGTTTATCAGCGCGGCATAATGCTGCGCCCGCGAATTTTTTCACGCGTAATACTTACGTAAATATTCTCCATGCTCTGGAATCGAGTATTCGTATCGTGGCCTCAATTAGAGGAAATATTCCAATAACAGCGATCCCAACAATCCCTAACGAATTTCGCTTGTGAATTCCGCGATTTCCTCTTGATCATTATCCAGGCATCGTTGTGCTCTGATATTCTCGTAATAGCGACATTCACGGAGATTCGGAACATAGTTGTGCTGACGAGATAAAAAAATTCCAGCTCTTTGACAACAGCGAATTAGCGAGAAGGCTCAAAAGGGTTAAGGGGATTTTGAGTCACTAATATATGAAGAGTGTAAAAGCGAGGTGGGCTGAGACAAACAATGTGTTGAAAATCCTTTGTCGGATTCTAGAATCAACCGTCGAGTGTGATTCTAACTCTCACTGAATCATTTAAGTTAAACTAAAATATTATATGAAAAGAAAAAATGCTGATGTCAGCCAGAAAATAGTAAAATATGGCAGTTTTTATTTCTTTAGTAACTAATTCTTAGTTGATTTATGCAATATCATACATTAGCACTGCGATTCGTTTTCTGAAAATGGTGCATTTTTGAGGCAACGAATCGGTGGATCAGCGCAAATAGGAATTGATTCTTTAAAACAAAAAGAAAGGTTATGCTGTATATTACTAATTTTCTGGTTGATGCAACTATTTTTTCCGTGTAGTCTAGTTTCATTGCTGAGACGTCAGTCAGGCGTATTCTAAGGAAGAAGAAAAGAGAGTTGTGCTTTGATAGGAAATTATTTAGTGGGTGGTGATTCTCGACGTGTCTTTTCTTGTTATTATTCCATAGGTACACACACACACACATACATACACATACATGCGTGGATTTGCCGTGGTGTTGTTTCGATATTAACGAGCGTCAAAAAAGTATCCTTCCACTCGGCTGTGCAGGCGGTACACGTGCGCGCCGGAGAACAACGCCGGCGTCGTCATCGTCGTTCTGGTCGCCGTTACCGCCGTCGTTGTCGTCGTCGGATGACTTAACCAACGTGACGTGTGATGCCGGGCGTGCAGCGCGAACGACGCGATAAGCAGAGATACGGTCAAGGCCTTCTTGGATGCCGGCCTATCCGTTCCCTTTCCGACACGCTGCTGCATGTGCATCGACACAAAGGCAGCTGTGCGCGGGCATCGTTTTTCGTCCGCGAAATTGGCGCGTGAAAGAGACACTGGTGACGGAAGGGAATTGCGATCGGCGTACGATCGCAATTCCCTTCCCTGCGTATAGCGCTGAATGGATCGCCGGAAACGTCATTACGACCTTTAACAATCTCGATAAGAGATCGGAGGGATACCTACCATGTGGATAGATTCAAACGTGAATTTTCCAGATTTTTTTTCACAAAACACGCAAAATCGCAGAGTCCGCGTTTCTCTGCTCGCAAGCAGTTAGAAATGTAAGCTGTATTTAACAACTTTTTACGAGTGCAATAAACAAACAAAACGATACATATGTCTGTTTAGAAAAAAGAGATGAATACATTATTATAATATAGAAAGCAGAGTAAAAAGCGAGAAAAGGAACACACACGATCGTCACTCAGACATCCGGTGTGATATAAGCCGTCCATTTTACGTCGCGCGCGAATTCGGCGAGACCTTCGGCCAAGCTGCGGCGCGATTGGCCCGACTGACCCACTGGCACTGACCTTGGGCCCACTCGACGAACGGCCTGACCGCCTGGCCGACTGCAGTCACGTGTCCTCGTGCAGATTCGACAGCCGGTCGGATGGGCCCGGTCGAATATCCTCGAGGAAGCGAGCGAGCGAGACGGAAGATACGAACGGTGCGACGTAACCGCTCGTGTCTCAGGGCCGAGCATCGTTGGCTCCTCGAGAGAGAAGCGAGCTCGCCACACTAAAAAATGGAGTAATTCTTTGACATGCGCGTCCGAGAGAAGAGGAGCAGGAAAAAGAGAGAGAGAGAGAG
>NW_022639542.1:905821-915239 GCF_010583005.1 Odontomachus brunneus
AGAGAGAGAGAGAGAGAGAGAGAGAGAGAGAGAGAGAGAGAGAGAGAGAGAGAGAGACGAAGGGAAAAAGACAGAGAGACAGTGAGAGAGAAAGAAAAGCATTAACGTCGCGTCGTCGAGAGTGGAAGGCGAGATTTCGTTCGGGATTATTAATTTTTTATAGGCAACGTTCGCGACGACGGTAACCTCGGGATATAATAAATCGCGCGGGCAGTCGGACATTAGTGCGCACAACCGTAATGTAATTTCCTTGGCGTGGAGCTTCCATTCGCTTATGTGCTTTTAAATTTTCACGTTGCCCTACATACTCGAAGTTCGCGAAACTCGGATTTAGACCGCGGTCATTGCGCCGCGCGCGCGCGTTTAAAAACGTCTGATTTCAGTCTCTTTCGTATTTCAGCGTTGCTGAAATTAAAGGGTGCGACGCTCATCTGCACTTTTTTCATTTTCCGACACATCTGGCGCGAACACAATTTTCAGCGAGCTATCAACAGCTCTGAGAGACGCTATCGGACTCATCTTCGACTGGAAGCTTTTCTTGAAATCTCGTCGTTCCTTCCGACGTGAGAATCGCGCGTTGTCACTTTCGTACTGCAACGGTATAATCGTTTCCTATTGAAAACCTACGTCTACGACACGAGCGCCGCCGTCGCATACGATCGTTCTCCTTTCTCCTTTTTTTTCGCTCGTGCCAAATAAATAATTCATGCTCCTTTTCGCGCAATAACGTTTACCTCGTGGCCTTGTCGCGCTCCTTGATCCCGCGGTGACGAGACAACGTCGCGGCGAGAGATCGCCGCTCGTTGTTCGAGGGCGCGAAATTCACCACGAGGGTACCGGCCCCGGCTATCGAAAGGATCGTTCAGACGGGGGAGGGGAGGAGGCGCGGGGAAAGGACGAGGGCAAGAGCGAAGGACGGAGTGCCTGAATTCGGATTTCGGAGGTCGCGGCAATTATGTTTGATCTCGCGGTGTCCGTTTATGACGCTTACGCTTGCTCATGCGCGCGACAAATAAGAAAGAGAGAGAGAAAGAAAGACTTCATATTTTATTCATTATGACACGTACTTCGCCTCAGTCTCGGTGCGCTTAATCTCGAAAGAAGAGACCACTCGAGAGCTGGTAACGCGGGACGTGCTCTTGTGCGGAATCACAAAGGGTGGCGCGTAGCGTTGTATCACTCGGCATTCATAGGTGCGAAGATCAATCGGTCCTCTCGTGTCATTCGTCTTCGCACGGAAGAATCGCGCGCGAAATCGCCAGGGCGTCTTCGCGCTCGCTCCGTCGCGAACAAAGGAGCCGCCGCCGATTCGCGCGCTTCTTCGCGCGGCGAAAGCGGCGCGCTGGGCTAGTCGAAGGAGAGGGGCGAGTCGCCGCAGCTGCCCGACGAAATTCGCGACGGTCGAAAATCATCGCCGAAAAGCTACGGGAGGGAAAGAGGGCCGTTCTCTCGGCGGACGGACGTGCCGCTCGCTCGCTCAAACGCTCACGAAGATTTCGTATGCGTGGCTCCGCCTCCTACTCCTAGCCGACCCATTCTAAACAAATGAATCATGCTCCAAAATGGCCGACTGAATTTAGACGTCACGTGGCATCGACGCACGCAAACCAGCGCGTGCATGACACCCGCGCGTACACACGCGCACGCGGTCGCACACGCACGTCGTTGCCGCCGCCACCGCCGCTGTCGTCGCCGCCGCCACGCCGGGCCGGGCCACACGGAGCAGAGAGCACGGACTGCACGTTGCACCGAGGAATTTCGCGCACGAAACAAACGGGAACTGCAGCTGCGCCGCGCTGGGAAAGAAACGTTAACTCTTCCGTTGTCATGGCTGGCACGCGGCGGGAACCGTCTCTTTTATTTTTCTTCTTTTCTTGTGTTTTTTTCTTTTGTCATTTCTTTTAACCTTTTTGAGCCAACAAGCCCCCCTTCCTCTTTCTCTCTCTCTTTCTCTCTCTCTCTCTCTCTCTCTGTTCTGTAAATTTCTTGAAGTGAAAGCTCACTGAAAACGTGGGAAAAATGGCCGTATTTTCGCCCGAGGTGATAATGAAAATACTGCCACTCGAAACCGCAAGAGTGAATGTTTCACTCAAGATTAGAGTAGATTCCGGCTCCGACATATGACCGAATGTTTCAACCCATTGACGCGAATACGTTCCACTGACGGTGGAATACATCAGGTTTATTCTTCAATTTCGAGTAAAAATAGTTACACTCGAATCAGAATCAAAAGATCAATCGAATTTGAGTGATTCGAATTTGAATCACTCTACTTCTCGAGTGCGATTTCACTCTAAGAAATCTAGAGAGTTTCCTTCTCTTTCTCTCTCTTTCTCTTCGCAAGAATTGTCTGAATTATTGTTCAAGAACTCGCGTAAATCGAGACTGGGTGATGCCGGAGGGGAGGGTGTAGGAGAGGCGAGAAGGCGCGAGACGAGATAAGACGCTAAGCGTCGGACGTAAGCAGCTACGCTGATAACGAAAATGATGATCCGTAAAATGAGATGGACGTAATTACATAATGATCGTCTGCAATGATAAAGCGCGCGTGGCGGTACTCTCACGTACCGTTCGCGACTCGCAATCAAGTCGGAAAAGTTCGGGCGCGCTTTCCCGTTGCGCGCTGCATTATGCACGTCGGAGGCGCGAGAAACGCGAGACGTATACGTCGAGCGAGGCGCGTCACGTTCGCGATGATCGCTTCTCTCGATGCCGTGCCGCCGGTGTAACGTAACTATGCCGCGCGCGCGGCGATCGGCGGCTAAATTGGCGGGACGCGCGACGGTAGGCGGACATTTTTCGGTGTACGTGGCACAGGCATTGGCTCACAAAGAGAAAGGCTTTAGAGCGGGCTGACTGGCTCTCTCGCGCATAACACGGCTGAGCGCTGCTTAGTAGAAGGCCGGCGGAAAATTTAATGTCAAGTATACATGGAATCGGATTTACGGCATAATACGGCGACGTCGGCGTGCTCGGCCGATCGAGTCCCTTCTCTCCCCGCCGCCGCCGCCGGCTCGACTCGTCCCAACACACGAGCGCAACGCTCGTTCGAGCGCGTGGACGCAAGCCGTCGGCGAAATGAGCCGCGACGAAATTTCGCAAAAGCGAACTCGCGACGCCCACGATACGAGCCCGCTGAGGTTATGAGCGAGCGCACTTCCGGCCGAAGTAATTAAATTTCTCGTCGGCGATGGCCTGGATCGGTCGAACGTCTCTTTGGAGGCGCGTTTGTAAAAGTGCCGAACTTTTCCTTTTTTCTTTCCTTCTCCCTTTCGTTTTTCGATCAATTTCACCGTGGAGTAAATTCGCGGGGGAGGGAGAACCTTGAGCTGCTAGCAACTCTTTTCGTTTCGACATTTTCAGAAATTCCGTGACGATGAAAATTCTCGTGAAATTTCTGCCCCGCTGAATCGTGCAGTTGAGATTAAAGTCTGCGGTCTGATGGTGCGTTTGTCGTCAGATATGAGTCCGCTTTTCGAGGTTTGTATGGCTAATGTTACGGAGGAAACGGCAGGCAGCGTTTTATTATCTATTCTCAACCTTGATTTGCGCGAGAATGTTTTTAATATCACTGCTGTATAATTCTGCAATCATTGACGCGACGACATTGAGGTAATAGCCGTCTCAGGTATAGTTCGGGCTTCGTGCGGTGACGGAAGGAAAAAAAAACGAAAAAAGGAAAGAAACAGAGCGCACGACAGTCTTGAGAAAACCTGTATCGCTCCACGCTCGCTGATTCGGAGCGAGCGCGCGGCGCGAACTCAAAAACGGCACGGCAAATTACGTAAAACCAGAATTCTAGGCAACGGCTCTAATGCAGACATTTGATTAATCCGCTTTTTATCGCGCTTTATCTACATGTGGAATCAAGCGCGCGATTGCAGGCGAAAAACGCAGGCGCGATTATCTGAAAATTCCCCGAAGCGTTGCACGCCGCGCAAACCTCGGTCGCGTACACGCGCTGTGCGAAAAAGTAGAATATTATTGGAGAACCGAGCTCTCGATTCGTCATAGATGACCGTGAGTGATAGGCGGGCCTGTGCGCGGAACTTGCACATCGCCATGTTTCTCCACGAATCTCTCTTCCTCTCGTCGACGCGCTCGTGCACACGCTCCATTAACTCGCGAAAATATCGTGCGTGTTTTTACAAAGATACCGGCGAGCCCCCGTAATGGACAATTTGGAGTCGACGTGTCGGATTTCTTGTCGTTCTTACCGCCGGGGACAAATGGTGACTTTCCGAAGCTCGAAGGTGATTAGCGAAACGATCGCGGGAAGAAAACCCGTCGATCTTTTGTCGCGCGACCGACTCGGAGAAATTCATTACTCTTCTCAGGAGGATGTTACGTATCGCGTTTGAAAATAACCGTTAGCGTCAATAATCGACGTGCGATAATCGAGGCGGTGTCCGAACTGTACTTAACTCGATACTCGTGTGTTGCCACACACGTGGGCAAAACTTTATAGTAAAAAATTACCATAGAATTCTACAACCGTGGAATAGATCAATATTCTGCAATAATCAACTGTCCTTCCATTTCATACGTGTTATTTATAATTTGGAAAAAGAAGAACCGTGCCATTAAAAGATTTGTCATGTTTCTGATGAGTCAATTCAGTTTGAATTACAGAAGAAAAAGACACTTGGAAATATTTGCTTGTGAGATACAAGGTTTCTTCGCTAAAGAGTAAATTTTATTTCACAGAAATAAGCTTTATGGTCCACGAATAAATGTTCAAGTATTTTTTCTCAGTATATGATCCTAGATACACCTTATTGACGATCTATTCTGCATCACGATCTATTCTGCGCAAACGTAATGATAATATTTACTTTATTGGCAGTTATCAACATATACACAAACGTATACAAGTTAGTCAGCTGGGTATGCCGCAGCAAAATTGCAAAGAAATTATAAGAAAGAAGTTACAACATTCTCTCTTCGCGTAGTGACAACGAAGCGATTAATGGGAAAAATTCCAAGGAACTTCTCCGTCGTTTGATCACATTTTCTCCGAAACGTGCGTCTGTCAGAACGTCGTCCGCGCGCTCGTCCCCGAAATGGCGACCGTTGATTTCGCCGGGGTTGCGTAACCACAAAAGAGGCGTCGTCGTCGCGAGGCGCCCTATCTAATCTCCCACTTTCGGCTGCCATCTTGAGAGCCGAGCAACGCCGTATCCGTGGATTATCTAACGAATTTTCTAAACCGTCAGTCCGCCTCTCAAGGTCCTCTCTCAGCTGCGTTCCTCCCCTCCGGCCGTGCTTCTTTCCGAACGCGTCTCCCCGCGCGCGCGCTTGCACGCGGGACAGCTCTTGCGCAAAGTTTGAAACCGTGCGCGAAAAAGATAGCCCGCGTGCCGATAAGATAGGCCGATTAATAATAGGACGTCGCTGCGCCGCGCGGTTTATCTCGACGCGCGCGAAATGCGCGCTTTAGGGACGAGCTCGTTCGCCGATGTGCAACAGCCGGCGTCGTGTAAAAACGCTGCGGCCGCTTTAATCCGGCGATGTCGAAAGAAAGATTAATCAAACGATAAAAGATATCGATCATTTTTATTCTACGTTACACGAGGGAAAAAAGGCGGAAAAAGAGAGAGAGAGGGAAAAAGAAAGAAAGAAAGAGACAGATGTAATTTACAGACACAAACGACATTTCATGACGTGACGTAACGAAAATTGTCATGAATTTTTCCATTTTCAATCATTACCATCATCATCATCATTACAATCATAATCTTCATCACTATTATTACCATCGCAATTATTACTGTTCTTTAACAAATTTATCCACTATCGACGTAATACATTGTGTCTGTACTGACAGAAAAAGTATCTAAGGAATAAGAAATATTTACACTCTCGATGAGTACTACGTAATAATATATTTACTTATATACTCTAACGTATAAAATACTTTTCAAATAAGAATATACGAAGAGAATATTGTAGCAAAAATTACAATGTAATTTTAGTAGTTCGAGAATAGACTGGCACTGTTACAAAAATGATAATAAAAATGATAGTAAAAATGACCATAAATATAATAACTATTACTACATTTATAGTCATTTTTATTTTTTTATTACAATTTTCGTAATAGTGTCAATCTATTCCCGGACCACTGAAGTTTGCATTGTGATTTTTACTATAATAACTATTACTACATTTATAGTCATTTTAATTTTTTTATTACAATTTTCGTAATAGTGTCAATCTATTCCCGGACCACTGAAGTTGCATTGTGATTTTTACTATAATATTCTCTCCGTGTACATCTCCTTGAAATTGTTCATTCGGCATGAATAATAGAAAATTTGTATTCAAGTGAATATACAAATACGTTATTATGTATGGTATACAATGAATAGATACATCTTATTTGTTAGACACTTATTCTCTCGGCCTGGTATCACTGAATGAAAACGATCCGTCGTATTGGCGAATAAATTGCCAGTTTCCGAGTTCCTCGGAAATTACACGAACAAATGTCGGACAGTACGCGTGACATGTGCGCTTTTTCCGCGCGCGCCTTACACATCCGGGGTTAATCGCGCGCCGCGACGAGTATAACGGCATCGACATTGCACGCGGTTACGTAGCCGGCGCGCGTCCCGCCGTCGTCACGACGGAATCGTATATTGGCCGACTGATCGTTCCGTTTTGCCATCTGAGTTCATGACTCTCACGTGACAATAACGTCGTTGTCGTGACTGCGATTTAGCCAGAAAGTATGACTGTCTGAACGTGCCTCGGACATCTTTTCAGCACGGAGCATGCGAGGCGAAGCCGAGCGCCCGGCTGGGGCTCGAGTCGTCTTATTCGCCTCCTCTTCCTCCTCCTTTTCCCTTCGTTCTCCACGTCCTCCTTGTAACGGGTCGATGGCGCCCGTCCTCTATAAATTAAATTCGAAACATCGGTTACTACTCGGCGCCGTCGACTCGGAGAATCGTTCCTCGCGATATCGTCCCGCCGCGGCCAAAATGCCGTATTTCCGTCTGTTCGTTCGTTCTTTCTTTCGCTCGTTCGCGACGCGTCGGACGATGCTTAAATTTTGCGGCGCGACGCGACGAGCTGCATATTAGATTATCTCCTATTCAAAGTGTCACGGCCGCGATGCGCCGCACTTAAGAAGCGAGATCGGAGCGGGGTTCGTGCTGCGCGCACGCGAGTATTCCAGCGAATAAATTGGCGAGAGAAGGATTTATGCATCGCATTCCGGCGGAATTTTTCTCGGAGGCGGCGCGACGCGTCGCGATAATGGACGTGGACATGAGCGAGTTTACTGATTGTTAATTAAGTGATAGTGACGACGGAGCGGGGGTTGTGCGAGAGCGCGCGCGCGCGCGTCGCTTGCGATTTCGTTTCAGAAGAGACGCGGGATGGAATTTCGACGTCGCGAGAGCGCTTCGATCGGCGCTTCGTCCCACGAATAGCGCGACATTATTTTCCATTGCGGCATGGATTAAGTTAGTATTTGACGCAACGGCACGGCTAATCGTCCCGTGTTCTCTCTTTTTCTCTCTCTCTCTCTCTCTCTCTCTCTCTCTCTCTCTCGCCGTGCCATCGAATGAGGAAACGGTTATTTATACCTCTCTCGGACAAATGTAATAGGTCAGCGAGAGGAGGAATTATGCACGAGAGACGACTAACACGAAAAGACTGTTCTTCGATTGCAGCCGCTTCAGCGGATCGCCGGGCTCCACGAAATAGGTCCGCGTATTAGCGTCGCGTTCGATGTGACATACTTTTCCAGAATTCCGACCGACGAGACATCCCTAAACGTAACTTCATCGCAAGGACATCGCCGGCTCACCTTCCATATTGCATTCGTAATTGAGTCCCTCGTGCATAATTCCGTCCAATTACGACGTCGCATTTCGCGGGACGAATTGATGTTGCTCCGGCGAGTCGCGAGAGCCCGTCGGAACGCTTAACCGCGCCGGAAAGATGCGATTGCGCTTTATCGATGCGCCCGACAGCATCTCTCTTTTTCTCTCTCTCTCTCTCTCTCTCTCTCTCTCTTTCTCCTTCTCTCTGTTTTTCGCGACACTTGTTCGGCGCTCAGCAGTGGCATCTCGAATCCTGCGAGGACCACGCGCTCTGAAAAGTCTCATAGGCGACAACACAGTGGACGTCGCACCACTTGGCCGGCGGCGTTCCTAGACAGGACGTGTTGCCGATCAGAATAATTTCTATTGGGCCGACGCCTTCATCTTGAGGCCGACGCCTTCATCTTGGGGCCGAGTTTTTTTCCGCCGTGGCACGGCGATTGGGTGCGCGCTGTCTCCCGCTACTCTATTGTGCCGTCACGTCGCGTCGCATAAATGCGTGTGCCTGCTGCTAAGCGATGATCCTCAAAAAGCGGCCGATTCCGGGCGTGCCACGGCGAGGCCGCGCGCGCGCGCGCTTACGTAACGCCCGGCTCTCAACAGCGACGCGTTTTGTCCCGCGAAGATCGAAATCCGCACGCCCGCGGGACTTCTCGCCGCGACCAGATCTTTCGTTCACCTCGCGCGAGAACGCGCTCCTCTGCCTTCATCTCCACGGCAACGTCTATCTCTCCTGCTCTGCTCGTGGGGTTTTCGCGCAAGTTCTTCTTTTACGCGACGAAAACACTTGTTTGTGTGGCTCATTATAATAGACACGAGCGTATGTTTCTCTTGGAATAAATGTTCTTGCGTTTTGAACGTGTCGTTTGCGCAGAGATTAACGAGTCGGCGCGTTATGTCACTTCCTATCTTACGCGATAGGAGGCGAATACATTTGTCCAATGTGCTCCTTCGTCTGGTACACGACGCTTTTTATTTACGTATTCTGGCACACAACCGGCAACTCGATCGAGTATAGCAACACTTTTCCTCGATGAGTCGAATGAAGCTTTGCAACGCATTCCGTGGCTCAACGGGAAACTGAGAATTCTCTAGAGAATTATTGAAGAAAACAAATTTGGATACGGGCTGCGTAACGAAACTTATCGAGGAAAAGTATTGCCCCATTTATAACCGTTTTCTCCAACCTCTTGGTATAAACTTGGTATAAGTAACAGTTTAATTATATATACGTCTTTGATTTTTCAAGACAAAAACAGACATATAATTTAGCTGTTAGTTAACTCACCGAGAGGTTGAAAAAATTGGTCCTTAATCGGCCGACTATATTTGGAATTTCGAAAACGTGTGGCAATGGAGTTTTTTGCAAGTTTCCTATTCAAAACGAGTTCTCGACTGTATAAGTAGAGAAAGAAAGAGAGAGAGAGAGAGAAAACGCGTAAGAAGAGTTGGCGAGCGCTTGCGGCGGACTGCAATCGATAGAGAAAGAAAGATAGAGAGAGAGATAGAGAAAGATAGATAGAGTTAGAGAGAGAGAGAGAGAGAGAGAGAGAGAGAGAGAGAGAGAGAGAGAGAGAGAGAGAGAG